>NW_028158793.1:0-54027 GCF_964263955.1 Coregonus lavaretus | reverse complement strand
CCCTCTCTCTGGCTCTGCGTGAGTTCTCTCTCTCTCTCTCTCTCTCTCTCTCTCTCTCTCTCTCTCTCTCTCTCTCTCTCTCTCTCTCTCTCTCTGTCTCTGCATTTTTCTCTCTCACTCATTCAGACGATGGGTACAGGTGGACTATGCATTTTGTGTTGAAATATGGATCCCTCCGCGCTCCACTTCCGTTCCCCCTCCCTTCACGGCACATTCAAACTCACTACACTCCTCTATTCTCACTCCTCTCTTTTCAGCTCTTCTCCTCCTCCCTCCTCCCCATTCCCATCTCTCTTCACTCTCCCTCCCCCCCATTTCCTTCTCTCTTCACTCTCCCTCCTCCCCATTTCCTTCTCTCTTCACCCTCTCCCTCCCCCTCCCATTCCCTCTCTCTTCACTCTCCCTCCTCCCCATTCCCTTCTCTCTTCACTCTCCCTCCTCCCCATTCCCTTCTCTCTTCACTCTCCCTCCTCCCCATTCCCTTCTCTCTTCACTCTCCCTCTTCCCCATTCCCTTCTCTCTTCACTCATCCTGTCCCCATCACCCTCTCCTCATCTATTTCTCCTCTCCCTCACCCTATTCCCTCATCCTGTCCCCTTCACCCTCTCCTCATCTATCTCTCCTCTCCCTCACCCTATTCCCTCATCCTGTCCCCTTCACCCTCTCCTCATCTATCTCTCCTCTCCCTCATCCTATTCCCTCATCCTGTACCCTTCACCCTCTCCTCATCTATCTCTCCTCTCCCTCACCCTATTCCCTCATCCTGTCCTCTTCACCCTCCCCTCCATCTCCCCTCCCCTCCATCTCATCTCCCTCCCCTCCCCTCCCATCTCCCATCCTCTCCCCTCCCCTCCATCTCCCCTCCCCACCCCTCCCCTCCCCTCCCCTCCCTTCTTTCTTCTCTTATTTTCTCTCTCCCAGCCATTACCCATCTCTAACCTCTTGCTCCTCTCTTCTCTCCACTTCCATATCCCCTATGTCTCTTATCTCCACTTGTTCCATATCCCCTATGTCTCTTCTCTCCACTTGTTCCATATCCCCTATGTCTCTTCTCTCCACTTGTTCCATATCCCCTATGTCTCTTATCTCCACTTGTTCCATATCCCCTATGTCTCTTATCTCCACTTGTTCCATATCCCCTATGTCTCTTATCTCCACTTGTTCCATATCCCCTATGTCTCTTATCTCCACTTGTTCCATATCCCCTATGTCTCTTATCTCCACGTGTTCCATATCCCCTATGTCTCTTATCTCCACTTGTTCCATATCCCCTATGTCTCTTATCTCCACTTGTTCCATATCCCCTATGTCTCTTATCTCCACTTGTTCCATATCCCCTATGTCTCTTATCTCCACTTGTTCCATATCCCCTATGTCTCTTCTCTCCACTTGTTCCATATCCCCTATGTCTCTTACCTCCACTTGTTCCATATCCCCTATGACTCTTCTCTCCACTTGTTCCATATCCCCTATGTCTCTTATCTCCACTTGTTCCATATCCCCTATGTCTCTTATCTCCACTTGTTCCATATCCCCTATGTCTCTTCTCTCCACTTGTTCCAAATCCTCTATGTCTCTTCTTTCCACTTGTTCCATATCCCCTATGTCTCTTCTCTCCACTTGTTCCATATCCCCTATGTCTCTTCTCTTTGTTATTTCTGCTCTCTCTCTCTGTACCAATCTTACACACTGTTTTTCTTCTCTTCACTTCCTGGTCTCCTCCCCCTCTCTGGTCTCTATACTGACCAGATGTGTCTCTGGGTGTATGCACTGTATATGATGAATACTCTTAGAACAGAATCAAACATGCAAGCCTCCAACCATTACCTAATACATATGTGTGTGCTGCACCAAACACAAATTAATTTAAATGGTGATTCAAATATGTTTTATGTTGATTGGTTGCATGGTGGTAACTACTTTATGGCTTGATAAGTATTAATTCCATCAGTGCGAGCCAACACACACAAACACACACACACACACACACACACACACACACACACACACACACACACACACACACACACACACACACACACACACACACACACACACACACACACACACACACACACACAGTACACAACACACACAAGCATGCACCCCACCTCACACACACACTAACATGTCCCGGAGGTCCACAGGTGCAGGAGCGGTAAAGCCTGAGTCACATACAGTGCAGGCAAACACAGGGCCGTCAGCTAGATGAAGCTGTAGAATACATTAATCAAGCCTGGCTGTTGTTTATCTCTCAACGCTGACTATCCCTGAAGTTGCAAAGCACAATTTACAAACAAATGTAAAATTCACAAATGGCCTGGAGGAGAAATAGAGATCTAGAGAGGGAAGAGGAGGCCGGTGGGGAGAGCGAAGAGGAGGCTGGTGGGGAGGGAAGAGGAGGCCGGTGGGGAGAGGGAAGAGGAGGCCGGTGGGGAGAGGGAAGAGGAGGCCGGTGGGGAGAGGGAAGAGGAGGCCGGTGGGGAGAGGGAAGAGGAGGCCGGTGGGGAGAGGGAAGAGGAGGCCGGTGGGGAGAGGGAATAGGAGGCCGGTGGGGAGAGGGAAGAGGAGGCCGGTGGGGAGAGGGAAGAGGAGGCCGGTGGGGAGAGGGAAGAGGAGGCCGTTGGGGAGAGGGAAGAGGAGGCCGGTGGGGAGAGGGAAGAGGAGGCCGGTGGGAAGAGGGAAGAGGAGGCCGGTGGGGAGAGGGAAGAGGAGGCTGGTGGGGAGAGGGAAGAGGAGGCTGGTGGGGAGAGGGAAGAGGGAACCAGTCTTTGTTTGACTGACTGTACCACAGTGTTGTTGCTAATTGCTCTGCATTGTTCCGAGAACGCTGGTCGGGACGCCGCCAAGTCATCGCAATGCATGATAGGAGGGTGACCCACTGTGCCTCCGCCTGCGCCTCGGAGCTTTGAACTTGGTTGTCACGGCAGCGGAGGCAGGTGTGTGTTGATGAGTGTGTGTGAGTGTCTGTGTTGGAGATGGATAATGTAATTTTGCATAGTAGTGTGTCTTCCATTGCCGTCTAACAAAGTTCTATTCTATTCTACTTTACTCTAGGTCATACAGAGTTATTACAATTCCAGGATTCTAACCACATCTGTGAGAGGAACAAACAGGCCGTCGTTTGGGGGTTTCCCCTCTATGAATCAATCAAGTTTTATTTGTTCAGGGTTTACCCTCTTAAAACTTGAGAGAACTTTCGTCACATTTGAGGTTATTGGCATAAAGGAAAGTACTTTTCTTTCAGCTGCATCTCTCCGGCTGTGTTTTGATAAAAGTCAAGGTGGAGAGAGAGAGAGGGAGAGAGAGAGCGGGGAGAAGAAGGAGGGAGGGAGGGAGGGAGGGAGGGAGGGAGGGAGGGAGTAGAAATGCAGGTGCTTCTGTTTATCTTCCCTTGGGTCTCTCTTCATCCTCTCCTCCTCCTCCCTTCTTCTCTCTTCATCCTCTCCTCCTCCTCCCTTCTTCTCTCCTCATCCTCTCCTCCTCCTCCCTTCTTCTCTCCTCATCCTCTCCTCCTCCTCCCTTCTTCTCTCTTCATCCTCTCCTCCTCCTCCCTTCTTCTCTCCTCATCCTCTCCTCCTCCTCCCTTCTTCTCTCTTCATCCTCTCCTCCTCCTCCCTTCTTCTCTCCTCATCCTCTCCTCCTCCTCCCTTCTTCTCTCTTCATCCTCTCCTCCTCCTCCCTTCTTCTCTCCTCATCCTCTCCTCCTCCTCCCTTCTTCTCTCTTCATCCTCTCCTCCTCCGCCCTTCTTCTCTCCTTATCATCTCCTCCTCCTCCCTTCTTCTCTCTTCATCCTCTCCTCCTCTGCCCTTCTTCTCTCCTCATCCTCTCCTCCTCCGCCCTTCTTCTCTCTTCATCCTCTCCTCCTCCTCCCTTCTTCTCTCCTCATCCTCTCCTCCTCCTCCCTTCTTCTCTCTTCATCCTCTCCTCCTCCGCCCTTCTTCTCTCCTTATCATCTCCTCCTCCTCCCTTCTTCTCTCTTCATCCTCTCCTCCTCTGCCCTTCTTCTCTCCTCATCCTCTCCTCCTCCGCCCTTCTTCTCTTCTCATCCTCTCCTCCTGCTAGCTACTTCTCTTCCACCCGCAGAAAATATTGATCTGGTGGCTCTCGGAATGGAATTTAAGAGCAGAAGGAAATTAAATAGTGTCAAAGTAAAAAAAAAAAAGTATCTAAAGAGGGTGGCGAAAAAACACAGCAAAGTAATCCTTTAATTGAATGAGTTAAATTACAAGCCAAAATCCTCCCTCCATGTATTTCTTACAAAAATGTCCCCTCTCCCTCTCTTCTCTCCACTGGTGGCTGGCGCTGAAAGGCTTTCCCTGTGTTGCTAGGCATTGCTAGGCAACAGTTCGAACCGTTTCTCCTTTGGTTCTCCATGGTTTGCCGTCGGTGCCCGGAGGCTGGCACTGAGAACGGGGCACCATCACCACCGCTGCGTGGTGGATCCGTCTGCCTGCCTGAGGCTCCTGCAGCCAGGTCTAGAGCAGAGCAACGTCCCTGTGGCCCTGCAAAAGCGTCCTCGGCAGGCAAAGGGGTGTTACTGCCGAGCTAATGATGCCGGGGCCAACGATGGATCATATCCGGCCCGGGGCGTCAAACACAAGGGTTAGCGTTGGGTCACCCTTGCTGAAAGATAAACATCACACCTCACCATTCTTGGGCACCACATCACGAAGCCCCCACAGTAAAATCTAATGTCGGAATCATACGTTTTCTGTCAAAGAATGAAAGAGTCATAGATTTTTATTGAGTGTTGTTGAATAGTTTTTAGAGTTTGACGATAACCTAATGACAAAAAGTTTGTTCCTGTTAAAGGGTTTTCTTACACTAGTTCCTCGTAATATGAAATGTTATTGGAAATGATTCCATAGGACGTCTCTTCTGAATAACGTGTCACTCAAAACAGCATTGATACAGATTGTTTGTTGTGTTTTTGCTTGAATTCCCAGTGACTGAGGCGTTCTAATCAGCCTAATACAACACAGGATTCTGTCTACTCTTTCTCCTGCTCTGGACATTGTGTTTCAATAGAGACCACAGTGGGCAGTACATGTATACTGACTGACTGACTGACTGACTGACTGGCTGAATGACTGGCTGACTGGCTGAATGACTGGCTGAATGACTGGCTGACTGGCTGAATGACTGGCTGAATGACTGGCTGACTGGCTGAATGACTGGCTGACTGGCTGAATGACTGACTGACTGACTGGCTGGTTGACTGGCTGACTGGCTGACTGACTGAATGACTGGCTGGCTGACTGACTGGCTGAATGACTGGCTGACTGGCTGAATGACTGGCTGACTGGCTGAATGACTGACTGACTGACTGACTGGCTGGCTGGCTGACTGGCTGGCTGGCTGGCTGAATGGCTGACTGGCTGACTGGCTGACTGACTGAATGACTGGCTGGCTGACTGACTGACTGACTGACTGACTGACTGACTGACTGACTGACTGACTGACTGACTGATTGAATGAATGAATGAATGACTGGCTGACTGGCTGACTGACTGACTGGCTGAATGACTGACTGACTGACTGACTGACTGACTGACTGGCTGGCTGACTGGCTGACTGACTGTATGACTGGCTGACTGACTGGCTGAATGACTGACTGACTGACAGACTGACTGAATGACTGACAAAATGCATGACTGACTGATTGACTGAAAACTGACTGACTGACTGACTGACTGACTGACTGACTGGCTGACTGAATGACTGACTGGCTGACTGAATGACTGACTTGATGACTGTATGACTGAATGACTGACTGAATATACTGACTGACTGAATGACTGACTGAATGACTGGCTGACTGGCTGACTGACTGAATGACTGACTGGCTGACTGAATGACTGGATGAATAACTGAATGACTGAATGACTGAATGACTGAATGACTGAATGACTGACAAAATGCATGACTGACTGGCTGACTGAATGACTGACTGACTGAATGAATGACCGACTGAATGACTGAATATACTGACTGACTGAATGACTCACTGAATGACTGGCTGACTGGCTGAGAGACTGAATGACTGACTGGCTGACTGAATTACTGAATGAATAACTGAATGACTGACTGACTGAATGACTGAATGACTGAATGACTGAATGACTGAATGACTGAATGACTGACTGACTGGCTGACTGGATGACTGACTGGCTGACTGGCTGAATGACTGGCTGACTGACTGGCTTAAAGACTGACTGACTGACTGACTGACTGACCGACTGGCTGACTGGCTGACTGAATGACTGACTGACTGACTGAATGACTGAATGACTGACTGACTGAATGACTGACTAACTGGCTGACTGGCTGACTGAATGACTGAATGACTGGCTGACTGGCTGAATGACTGACTGACTGACTGGCTCACTGGCTGACTGGCTAACTGACTTACTGACTGACTGAATGACTGGCTGACTGGCTGAATGACTGACTGACTGACTGGCTGAATGACTGACTTAATGATTGAATGACTGACTGACTGGCTGAATTGACTGACAGTCTGACTGAATGACTGACAAAATGCATGACTGACTGATTGACTGAATGACTGACTGACTGACTGACTGGCTGAATGACTGACTGGCTGACTGAATGACCGACTGAATGACTGAATATACTGACTGACTGACTGAATGACTGACTGAATGACTGACTGAATGACTGACTGACTGACTGGCTGACTGACTGACTGAATGACTGACTGGCTGACTGAATGATTGAATGAATAACTGAATGACTGACTGAATGAATGACTGAATGACTGGCTGACTGGCTGAATGACTGACTGACTGACTGGCTCACTGGCTGACTGAATGACTGAATGACTGACTGACTGACTGACTGGCTGAATGACTGACTGTATGACTGACTGACTGGCTGACTGAGAAAATACATGACTGACTGATTGACTGAATGGCTGATTGGCTGACTGACTGACTGGCTGACTGAATGACTGACTGGCTGACTGAATGACTGACTGAATGACCGACTGAATGACTGAATATACTGACTGACTGAATGACTGACTGAATGACTGGCTGACTGGCTGACTGACTGAATGACTGACTGGCTGGCTGAATGACTGAATGAATAACTGAATGACTGACTGACTGAATGACTGAATGACTGACTGAATGACTGACTGACTGGCTGACTGGATGACTGACTGGCTGACTGGCTGAATGACTGACTGACTGACTGGCTTAAAGACTGACTGACTGACTGACTGACTGACTGACTGGCTGACTGGCTGACTGAATGACTGACTGACTGACTGAATGACTGAATGACTGACTGACTGAATGACTGACTAACTGGCTGACTGGCTGACTGAATGACTGAATGACTGGCTGACTGGCTGAATGACTGACTGACTGACTGGCTCACTGGCTGACTGGCTAACTGACTTACTGACTGACTGAATGACTGGCTGACTGGCTGAATGACTGACTGACTGACTGACTGACTGGCTGAATGACTGACTGAATGACTGACTGACTGGCTGAATTGACTGACAGTCTGACTGAATGACTGACAAAATGCATGACTGACTGATTGACTGAATGACTGACTGACTGACTGACTGACTGGCTGAATGACTGACTGGCTGACTGAATGACCGACTGAATGACTGAATATACTGACTGACTGACTGACTGAATGACTGACTGAATGACTGACTGAATGACTGACTGACTGACTGACTGGCTGACTGACTGACTGACTGACTGACTGAATGACTGACTGGCTGACTGAATGATTGAATGAATAACTGAATGACTGACTGAATGAATGACTGAATGACTGGCTGACTGGCTGAATGACTGACTGACTGTCTGCCTCACTGGCTGACTGAATAACTGAATGACTGACTGACTGACTGACTGACTGGCTGAATGACTGACTGTATGACTGACTGACTGGCTGAATGACTGACTGAATGACTGACTGACTGAATGACTGAGAAAATACATGACTGACTGATTGACTGAATGGCTGACTGGCTGACTGACTGACTGGCTGACTGACTGAATGACTGACTGGCTGACTGAATGACTGACTGAATGACCGACTGAATGACTGAATATACTGACTGACTGAATGACTGACTGAATGACTGGCTGACTGGCTGACTGACTGAATGACTGACTGGCTGACTGAATGACTGAATGAATAACTGAATGACTGACTGACTGAATGACTGGATGACTGAATGACTGACTGACTGGCTGACTGGTTGACTGAATGACTCACTGAATGACTGACTGAATGACTGACTGACTGACTGACTGGCTGACTGGCTGACTGGCTGACTGACTGAATGACTGACTGACTGGCTGACTGAATGATTGAATGAATAACTGAATGACTGACTGAATGAATGACTGAATGACTGACTGACTGGCTGAATGACTGACTGACTGACTGACTGGCTGAATGACTGACTGAATGACTGACTGACTGAATGACTGACTGACTGAATGACTGACTGACTGACTGACTGGCTGACTGAATGACTGACTGGCTGACTGAATGACTGACTGAATGACCGACTGAATGACTGAATATACTGACTGACTGAATGACTGACTGAATGACTGGCTGACTGGCTGACTGACTGAATGACTGACTGGCTGACTGAATGACTGAATGAATAACTGAATGACTGACTGACTGAATGACTGATTGACTGAATGACTGACTGACTGGCTGACTGGTTGACTGGATGACTGACTGACTGACTGAATGACTGACTGGCTGACTGGCTGAATGACTGACTGACTGACTGGCTGGCTGACTGACTGAATGACTGAATGACTGACTGACTGAATGACTGGCTGACTGGCTGAATGACTGACTGACTGACTGACTGGCTCACTGGCTGACTGAATGACTGACTGGCTGACTGACTGAATGACTGACTGACTGACTGACTGAATGACTGGCTGGCTGGCTGGCTGGCTGAATGACTGACTGACTGACTGACTGACTGAATGAATGACTGAATGACTGAATGACTGTCTGACTGAATGACTGACTGACTGACTGAAAGACTGACTTACTGACTTTCTGACTGGCTGACTGGCTGACTGAATGACTGACTGAATGACTGACTGACTGAAAGACTGACTGACTGACTTTCTGACTGGCTGACTGGCTGACTGACTGAATGACTGACTGAATGAAGCTACTCTGCTTGGCAACCTGGCTGTTATCAGGAAGTGAAAATACAGCCACATGTATGCGTCCAAAATGACACCCTATTCCCTTAATAGTGCACTACTTTGGACCGGATCCGTATGGGTTCTGGTCAAAAGTAGTGCATTAGTGAGTCAGGTACCATTTCAGACACACCCATGCCTTGTTTTTAGCTGTCACCCTCCCCGAGTCTACCTTAAGGTGAAGAGAAAATCAAACCAGGGATGACTCTTTTCCACCCCACTCCTAACCAATCAGCCACATCATTACTGACCTGTCTCTGCTCATTAAAACCGCTCTTTATAATCATACCATAGCCTCCTAGAATTTATTTCCCCTTACTTATCATTTCAAACAACTTTGCAGGTCCCCACGTTCCTATACGGACCCCATTAGCAATTCTTATATGAGTAATGTCATGTAACTCCTCCGGTATATCAATGAATATCAATTGCGCGGTGTTGCTGCACAGCCACTGACAAAATACATGTGCTTCCGTAAATTTAACGAGAGCACAGTACCCCAGCCACAACGTTGAATAATTCAGCTGTCAAATGGTAAGAGCCTCTCCAGAGATACTTAGCAATTAAATGAGTCAATGTTGTGCCTCCACTGCCATCCATATGGATCCTATAAGAAATCATCGGCCATTCGGGTTCCTATAATGTAGTGTTGTTATTGGAGCTGCCAGTGGTGGCTGGTGCAGTGAGCGGCTGTGTTACCATGTCTGGCGGGCAGATGACAGCTGTCAGTTGACGTGCTGTGTCAGTGCATCAGATGAATTTTTTATGACCACAGAGACCCAGGGAGAGGTAACTGGTGCATAGGGACTGATCTGTGACCAGTATAACATGCCGCCTGATTTTTACACGGACACACACCTCCACAAAGTAAAGCAATCCAGCTGACTGAACAAAGCCCATGTCCCAGTAATGACAGTTTGTGTGAGCTTGCGATTGGCTGTCAGGATGATTGACG
Source organism: Coregonus lavaretus (assembly GCF_964263955.1). Lineage (NCBI taxonomy): Eukaryota > Metazoa > Chordata > Actinopteri > Salmoniformes > Salmonidae > Coregonus > Coregonus lavaretus. The sequence goes on along the minus strand of NW_028158793.1, from coordinate 43,826 downwards.
GCAGGGCTCCAGAGCTCATTATCTCTATCAGTGATATTACAGCTCTGTGATTGGACGTCCTTCTAGACCCCAAGTAAACTTCCTGGCACAACTGGCTTCTCCCAGCGGAAACCCTGAGCCAAGGACAAGCTGTTATCTGAAGAAGTGCACTAAAAAATATCCTCCACCAACTTCCCAAAATGTTAACAATGAGCCATCATTCAGGATGCTTTTCCTAGCTCAGTACACAATGCTGGCTTTTACTAGCAAATACTGTTGAACAGTTCAACACAAACACATTTATGTGCTAGATAGATAAAGTGAACAAACAAAAACTAACCAAAATGGAAGGTTTGGGGGACAGATCAGGACTAGGTTGATCTACAGGAAGGTTTGGGGGACAGATCAGGACTAGGTTGATCTACAGGAAGGTTTGGGGGACAGATCAGGACTAGGTTGATCTACAGGAAGGTTTGGGGGACAGATCAGGACTAGGTTGATCTACAGGAAGGTTGGGGGGACAGTTCAGGACTAGGTTGATCTACAGGAAGGTTGGGGGGACAGATCAGGACTAGGTTGATCTACAGGAAGGTTGGGGGGACAGATCAGGACTAGGTTGATCTACAGGAAGGTTGGGGGGACAGAGCAGGACTAGGTTGAACTACAGGAAGGTTGGGGGACAGATCAGGTAGTCTCTTCAAGTGTCCGTGTCCGTGTCCTTCAATAAATAGCAGCCTGACTTTGTACATTTCTCTAACTGCGTTACTCTCTCTCTCTCTCTCTCTCTCTCTCTCTCTCTCTCTCTCTCTCTCTCTCTCTCTCTCTCTCTCTGCCCCCCTCTCTCTCTCCCTCCTTCCTCTAGTCTATCCGGGAGGTGACAGGCTATGTGCTGGTGGCTCTGAACCAGTTTGACTACCTGCCGCTGGAGAACCTTCGCATCGTGCGGGGCACCAAGCTTTACGAGGGACGCTATGCCCTGGCCATCTTCCTCAACTACCGCCGCGACGGCTACTACGGCCTCAGACAGCTGGGCCTTCGCAACCTCACAGGTCAGTGGCCCAGTGCAGACCACTCTATACTCACCTGGGTGACTCAGTCACGCAGTCTTTCCATTTCTCTCACTCTCTCCTTCTCTCCATCTCTCTATCACTTTCTCCTTCTCTTGATCTTGCCAACAGTTTCTCCATGGTCTGATGGTCTATCTCAATACAAACTGTAGCCTCTCCATGGTCTGATGGTCTATCTCAATACAAACTGTGACCTCGCCATGGTTTGCTGAGGGATGGGGCTGGGGGAATGATAACTGTGGCCTCTCCATTGTTTGCTGAGGGATGGGGCTGGGGGAATGATAACTATGGCCTCTCCATGGTTTGCTGAGGGATGGGGCCTGGGGGAATGATAACTGTGGCCTCTACATGGTTTACTGAGGGATGGGGCCTGTGGGAATGATAACTGTGGCCTCTACATGGTTTGCTAAGGGATGGGGCCTGGGGGAATGATAACTGTGGCCTCTCCATGGTTTGCTGAGGGATGGGACTGGGGGAATGATAACTGTGGCCTCTCCATGGTTTACTGAGGGATGGGGCCTGGGGGAATGATAACTGTGGCCTCTCCATGGTTTGCTGAGGGATGGGGCCTGGGGGAATGATAACTGTAGCCTCTACATGGTTTGCTGAGGGATGGGACTGGGGGAATGATACCACTCTCATATCCATAGACTGAGCGATGGATGCAAAGACTGTCAGTCCAGGAGATTGGCATGATAAGTGTAGACATATATTGTAAAGCATTAAAATAGAGTATGTTAAATATGAGGTTATTATAGCCTAAAGCAGCCCATAAGGAATGTATACTCTTCAAAACCAATTGGTGTCCAAATTACCATTGAACAGCATGGAGTCTCACAGATTGTGCTTTTACGAAACCAAGCAAATTAAAATAATTTAGAATCTTTAGCTTTGCTAAGCTACGGAATAGTTTCAGAATACCCAGAAAATGTATTATAATGTCATAGAATAGAAGAATCCTCTGACATTTCTTTGAAAATAAATGGTTGTGTTCAACCTTTGCTTCACACATTTTGACATTTACATTTTAGTCGTTTAGCAGATGATCTTATCCAGAGCGACTTAAGATAGCTAGGTGGGACAACCACATAGTCTCATAGTAAGTCAAATGTGATGATCTTTTTTGTATTTATTTTTGTTATGGGGGGTGGGGGGTGCTGTGGGATTAGTTAAGATACTCTTTGAAGAGGTAGGGTTTCAGACGTTTTCGGAAGATGGGCAGGGACTCTGCTGTCCTAGCTTCAGGGGGAAGCATGTTCCACCATTAGGATGCCAGGACAGAGAAAAGCTTTGACTGGGCTGAGCGGGAGCTGACCTCCCATAAGGATGGGAGGGCCGAGAGACCAGAGGTGGCAGAACAGAGTGCTCGGGTTGGGGTGTAGGGTTTAAGCATAGCCTGAAGGTAGGGAGGGGCAATTCCCCTTGCTGCTCCGTAGGCAAGCACCATGGTCTTGTAGTGGATGTGAGTTTCGACTGGAAGCCAGTGGAGTGTGCGGAAGAGGGGGGTGACATGGGAGAACTTGGGAATGTTGAACACCAGGCAGGTTGCGGCGTTCTGGATATGTTGCAGGGGTTTAATGGCACAAGCGGGTAGCCCAGCCAACAGTGAGTTGCAGTAGTCTAGACGGGAGATAACAAGTTCCTGGATTAAGACCTGCACCTCTTCCTGTGTGAGGTAGGGTCGTACTCTGCGGATGTTGTAGAGCATGAATCTGCAGTCACTGCTTTGATGTTTGCAGAGAACGACAGGGTGTTGTCCAAGGTCATGCCAAGGTTCTTTGCACTCTGAAAGGGGGACACTGTGGAGTTGTTAACCGTGATGGAGAGGTCTTTGAGCGGGCAGGCGTTCCTCAGGAGGAAGAGCATCTACGTCTTGTCGAGGTTGAGCTTGAGGTGGTGGCCTGACATCCAAGCAGAGATGCGTGTCGCCACCTGGGTCTCAGAAGGGAGGAAGGAGAAAAGTAGTTGAGTGTCATCCACATAGCAATGATAGGAGAGACCAAGTGAGGATATGACGGAGCCGAGTGAATAGAGAGCAGAGGAGAGGGCCTAGAACCGAGCCCTGGGGGACACCAGTAGTGAGAGCACGTGGTGCAGACACAGATCCTCTCCATGTCACCTGGTAGGAGCGGCCTGCCAGGAATGATGCAATCCAAGAATGTGCAGAGCCTGAGACATCCAGCCCTGAGAGGGTTGAGAGGAGGATCTGATGGTTCACGGAGTCCAAGGCAGTGGATAGATCTAGGAGGTTGAGAACAGAGAGCGAGTCAGCTTTGGCAGTGAGGAGAACGTCCGTGACACAGAGGAGAGCGGTCTCAGTTGAGTGACCAGTCTTGAAGCCTGACTGGTTAGGGTCAAGAAGATCGTTCTGAGAGTGATAGCGAGGGAGTTGGTGAGAGACAGCAAGTGTTTTGGAAAGAAAAGAAAGAAGGGATACCGGTCTGTCGTTTTTGACATCAGAGGATTTGTGTGTTGGTTTCTTGAGGAGGGGAGCGGCTCTGACCTTGAATTCCAAGGGGACGCAGCCAATGGTCAGGGATGAGTTGATGAGGGAAGTGAGGAATGGGAGAAGGTCTCCAGAGGTACACTGGAGAAGGGAAGAGGAGATGGGGTCGAGTGGGCAGGTTGTCATGGGGCCGGACATCACTAGTCACAGGATTTCATCTGGAGAGAGAAGGGAGATAGAGGTCAAGGCGTAGGGTAGTTCTGTGTAAGTGGGACCAGTGGACTCAATAGACTGAGTGAATGAGAAGCGGATGTTGTCGACCTTCTTTTCAAAGTGGTAGACAAAGTCGTCCAGAGAGAGGGAGGAGGGAGGGGGGAGGGGGAGAAGGTGGAGGATTATTAAGGAAGGAGGAGAAGGTGGCAGAGCTTTTCCTAGGGTTACAGCCACCCACAGCTAAAGCCAATTTAATACCCTACTCTTTTAATTAAGACACCAAATGGAAATACATTTTAAACAGAAACCATGCTTTGCACCCGAGTTTCATATTTGGACAAATTAAGTTGAATGCCCTTTTGTACAGAGAGATGAAATGGCTTGGAAAAAGCCACGTGTTTCAGTTAATTAACTTTTCTGTTTACAGAGTAGCCGTCTTGGATACTAGGTTGTTTCATGGAGTAGTTTGAGCTGTGAGTCACAACGAATGGCCCATGATGTGGCATGTTCTTTAGCCAAGATAAATTAAAGAGAGTTGTGCAGAGTCTGTGGCCTAGTAGTAACACACCCGGAGCTATCAAATGTATCTCATCCCTGAGACCGGGGTTCAATCCCTGTTTCTGCCTTTGGTCCTGAGTCACTCTTCTGTATTGTCTCTATAAAACATAACAACTACAAAAGAAAAGTGGAATTCCACATTCATTTAATAGATGTAAAGTCCCCTGTTTAGGGGACCTGCGTGGTTCTGGTACTGGTTCCAACCGACATTTCCGCTTTTAATTCGATCTGTGGACACCATAGATCGAAACGGCGTGCATTGAGCGGTAGCCCTGGTTCTCACGGACACAGAAGTATGTCTCTTCCGCCTGTGTGATGTAGGATGTTAAATCTGATGCCACTTGAAGCTGGGATGTGCCTCCTACCATTTCATTCGCTCTTCCGACTGTCCATCAACTCCTGGCTGAACCTTACGTCACAGCCACTGACAAAGCACGTGCCTGCAATCCTTAGAGTACGTCTTGTTTTTGTCACTCTAGTACATTCAGAGATAGATTTATAGCAAACTTTATCAAAGTAATCTAAAGTAATTCATAGATTTTAAACAAAAAACACTTTCTGTTTGTCATAGATGGATATGAGATTAAATGCGAGTTCCTAACGAATTCAGTAAGCCAAGCTAGAGCTCTGTGTCACGAGTGCTGTAGGTGGGTGTAGTGGTGGAATCAAACGCAGGACACCGAAGTATAGTCCAACAGACTTTAGTCAATCTCCAACAAGGAAAATACGACACGACTTGCCCGAAGGCGAAATTACGCACGAAGGCGAACAAACAAAAAGCGCACTAAACAGGTGCGTAAACACTCCAACGCAGTGGAGGGAAGCTCAACCGAGCGAAATAGCTAAATAAGCCCAACACACGACAGACCAAAATCAATAACACACAACACTAGACAAACACAACGAGAAACTTATAGGACACTAATTACGCTAAACGAGAACAGGTGTCACAACAAACAGACAAAAGCAAACGAACATGAAACATACAACGGTGGCAGCTAGTATTCCGGAGACAACGAACGCCGAAGCCTGCCCGAACAAGGAAGAGAGGCAGCCTCGGCCGAAACCGTGACAGTACCCCCCCCTTGACGCGCGGCTCCAGACGTGCGCCGACTCCGGCCTCGGGGACGACCCGGAGGACGCGGAGCAGGGTGCGTCGGGTGCCCACGATGGAATTCCGTCAGGAGAGACGGGTCCAAAATGTCTCTCCTCGGCACCCAGCACCGCTCCTCCGGACCGTACCCCTCCCACTCCACTAGATATTGGAGACCCCCCATCCGACGTCTCGAATCCAAGATGGACCTCACGGAGTACGCCGGTGCCCCCTCGATGTCCAATGGGGGCGGAGGAGTCTCCCTGATCTCACTTTCTTGGAGTGGGCCAGCTACCACCGGCCTGAGAAGGGACACATGGAACGAGGGGTTAATACTTTTATATTCAACAGGTAGTTGTAATTTGTAACACACCTCGTTCAACCTTCCCAGGACTTTAAATGGCCCTACAAACCGCCGACCCAGTTTCCGACAGGGCAGGCGGAGGGGCAGGTTTCTGGTAGAGAGCCAGACTCGATCACCAGGTGCGTACACCGGTCCCTCACTGCGGTGGAGATTGGCGCTCGCCTTATGACGTCGGAGGGCCCGCTGCAGGTGGACGTGTGCAGCGTTCCATGTCTCCTCCGAGCGCCGCGCCCACTCATCCACCGCAGGAGCCTCGATCTGGCTCTGCTGCCAAGGTGCCAGAACCGGCTGGTAACCTAACACACATTGGAAAGGGGTTAGGTTAGTGGAGGAATGGCGTAGGGAATTCTGGGCCATTTCGGCCCAGGGAACGTACCTTGCCCACTCCTCCGGCCGGTCCTGGCAGTATGTTCTAAGAAACCTACCCACATCCTGGTTCACACGTTCCACCTGCCCATTACTCTCCGGGTGGTAACCCGAGGTGAGGCTCACCGAGACCCCCAACCGCTCCATTAAAGCTCTCCAGACTCTGGAGGTAAATTGGGGACCTCGATCAGACACAATATCCTCGGGTACCCCGTAGTGCCGGAACACATGGGTGAATAGGGCTTCGGCAGTTTGCAGGGCGGTAGGAAGGCCCGGCATGGGGAGCAAACGACAGGCCTTAGAAAACCGGTCCACAACGACCAGTATAGTGGTATTCCCCTGTGAAGGAGGAAGGTCAGTAAGGAAATCCACCGAGAGGTGGGACCATGGTCGTTGTGGAACGGGCAGGGGTAGTAACTTACCCCTAGGCAGAGGTCTAGGCGCCTTACACTGGGCGCACACCGAGCAGGAGGAAACATAAACCCTCACATCCCTTGCCAACGTGGGCCACCAGTACTTGGCACTAAGACAGTGCACTGTCCGGCCGATACCCGGGTGTCCAGAGGAGGGTGACGTGTGAGCCCAATAGATCAATCGATCCCGAACCTCGAGCGGAACGTACTTCCGACCCTCCGGGCATTGCGGTGGACTAGGGTCGGTGCGTAACGCCCGCTCGAGCTCAGCATCGACCTCCCACACTACCGGTGCCACCAGACACGACTCCGGCAGTATGGGAGTGGGCTCCACGGACCTCTCCTCCGTGTTATACCGCCGAGACAGCGCATCTGCCTTACCGTTCTGTGACCCAGGGATGTACGTGATCTTAAATGTAAACCGGGTCAAAAACATATTCCATCTTGCCTGCCGAGGGTTTAGCCTCCTCGCTGCCCGGATGTACTCCAGGTTACGGTGGTCCGTCAAAATGAGGAAAGGGTGTTGAGCCCCCTCAAGCCAGTGCCTCCACACCTTTAGGGCCTGTACCACGGCTAACAGCTCCCTGTCCCCTACGTCATAGTTTCGCTCCACCGGACTGAGCTTCTTGGAATAAAAGGCACAGGGGCGGAGTTTAGGTGGCGCGCCTGACCGTTGTGAAAGCACGGCTCCTATACCGGCCTCAGACGCGTCCACCTCTACCTGAAATGGTAAAGAGGGATCCGGATGCGCCAGCACTGGAGCCGAGGTAAACAGGTCCTTCAGCCTCCCAAACGCCCTGTCCGCCTCGGCAGACCACTGCAGACGCACCGGACCCCCCTTCAAAAGAGACGTGATGGGAGCTGCCACCTGTCCAAAACCCCGGATAAACCTCCGGTAGTAATTCGCAAACCCCAAAAACTGCTGCACCTCCTTCACAGTGGTTGGTGTTTGCCAATTACGCACGGCTGACACCCGGTCTACCTCCATCTTCACCCCTGACGCAGACAACTGATACCCCAAAAAGGAGACCGACTCCTGGAAAAACAGACACTTCTCTGCCTTAACATACAGGTCGTGCTCCACCAGCCTCCGCAACACTCTGCGCACCAGGGCCACATGCTCGACACGGGTAGGCGAGTACACGAGAATGTCATCTATGTACACAACGACCCCCTGCCCCTGCATGTCCCTGAAGATCTCATCCACGAATGATTGGAAAACTGACGGAGCGTTCATCAACCCGTATGGCATGACAAGATACTCGTAATGGCCCGAGGTGGTACTAAAGGCTGTCTTCCATTCATCGCCCTCCCTGATGCGCACCAAGTTGTACGCGCTCCTGAGATCTAATTTAGTGAAGAAACGCACCCCATGCAAGGACTCAGTCATGGTCGCAATCAGCGGGAGTGGATAACTGTACTTCACCGTGATCTGATTGAGACCACGGTAATCGATGCACGGGCGTAAACCACCATCCTTCTTCTTCACAAAAAAGAAACTCGAGGACGCAGGGGAAGTGGAAGGCCGTATGTATCCTTGTCTCAGAGATTCGTCTATGTAAGTCTCCATAGCTTTCTTCTCCTCCTGAGACAGAGGATACACATGGCTCCGTGGGAGCGCAGCTCCTGCCTGGAGGTCTATCGCACAATCTCCCTGCCTATGGGGTGGCAACCGCGTCGCCCTCGACTTACTAAACGCGATAGCCAAATCCCCATACTCAGGGGGAACGTGCAATGCGGGCACCTGGTTTGGACTCTCCACCGAGGTAGCCCCTACGGAAACGCCCAAACATCGACCCACACACTGGGCAGACCACTCCATCAGAGCCCTCTCCTGCCACGAAATAGATGGGTTATGGGTACTCAACCAGGGCATGCCCAGCACCACCGGATACGCAGGCGAGTCAATCAGAAATAGCTGAATCATCTCCTGATGACCCCCCTGCGCACACATCCTAAGTGGCGCAGTGACTTCCCTGATCAAGCCCGCACCCAACGGACGGCTATCTAGGGCATGAACGGGGAAAGGGACATCAACAGGCAGAAGGGGAATCCCTAAGGCTAAACAAAACTTCTTATCAACAAAATTCCCAGCTGCGCCTGAATCTACCAGCGCCTTATGCTGGGAATGAGGTGCTACCTGTGGAAAACTCACAGGTATACAGAAATGTGCAACAGAGAGCTCTGGGTGAGTGGGGCGCCTACTCACCTGGAAGGAATCCCCAGTGCGGGACCCGTCGTCCTCTCCCCTAGGAGGCCATCCCCAGCACCTAGCCGCGGTGTGTCCTCCCCGACCACAGTTGGTGCAGGAGATGGACCCCCTAGTAAGCCGACCCCTCCTCTCTCTAGCGCCAGCGCCCCCGAGCTCCATGGGGCACGGCTCGGAGGCGCTGGAGGGTGAAATGGACGGACCCCCCTCGGGACGTCCGCGGTTAGCTAGCAGGTTATCCAGCCTGATGGACATGTCGACCAACTGGTCGAACGAGAGGCTGGTGTCCCTACAGGCCAGCTCCCGACGGACGTCCTCTCGTAGACTACATCTGTAGTGATCGACGAGAGCCCGATCATTCCACCCTGCATCTGCCGCTAGAGTACGGAATTCGAGGGCGAACTCCTGGGCACTCCTCCTCCCCTGCCGGAGGAAGACCAGACGCTCCCCCGCCGCTTTCCCCTCCGGGGGATGGTCAAACACCGCCCTGAAGCGGCGGGAGAACTCGTCGTATGTGATGGTGTCCGCATCGATCCTCCTCCACTCCGCGTTGGCCCATTCCAACGCCTTCCCGGAAAGGCAGGAGATCAGGGCGGACACGCTCTCATGTCCCGAGGGCGCCGGGTGCACGGTGGCCAGGTACAGCTCCACCTGGAGAAGGAATCCCTGACACCCGGCCGCGGTCCCATCGTAGGCCCTCGGGAGCGAGAGTCGGACTCCTCGGGGTTCCGGTGCGGGAATGGGCTGACTGGCCGATGGTGCTGGCAGGGAGGGTGGCGGTGGAGGCGTCCCCCAGCCTCGGATGGTGGTGATCACCTCCTGCAGTGCGGTCCCCATCTGCAGGATATGGTCCCTTTGTTCCCGGACCTTGTCCTCCAGCGTCGCCTGGGCTGCTGCGGCTCCTGCTGATTCCATTCTTAAAGGTGTGTTATTCTGTCACGAGTGCTGTAGGTGGGTGTAGTGGTGGAATCAAACGCAGGACACCGAAGTATAGTCCAACAGACTTTAGTCAATCTCCAACAAGGAAAATACGACACGACTTGCCCGAAGGCGAAATTACGCACGAAGGCGAACAAACAAAAAGCGCACTAAACAGGTGCGTAGACACTCCAACGCAGTGGAGGGAAGCTCAACCGAGCGAAATAGCTAAATAAGCCCAACACACGACAGACCAAAATCAATAACACACAACACTAGACAAACACAACGAGAAACTTATAGGACACTAATTACGCTAAACTAGAACAGGTGTCACAACAAACAGACAAAAGCAAACGAACATGAAACATACAACGGTGGCAGCTAGTATTCCGGAGACAACGAACGCCGAAGCCTGCCCGAACAAGGAAGAGAGGCAGCCTCGGCCGAAACCGTGACACTCTGTGTGACGTTCACAGCAGTGGGGGCAGACACTTTGATCAAGAGAGGCCTTTAGAAAATATTTTCTCTAACACAAATATGTATTTTACAGTTATAAGGAAGGTAAAATCTTATAGTCATTTTATAATTTGATTATACTATATTTAGAAAGCATATAAGTCATTTCAAGCCTTATTCATACAGTTTTGTTGAATAGGAAATGCATCATGTAAAATATTTTAATATTTTTATCATATTTGTACTGTGTACTGGAGCTTGTATCCTCAAAAGTGACTACACCTCAGCAATTTATAACTATTTTGACCAGAAAGGTTCGATTTTAACTCTTTCTTGGAGTGTGCAGCATAACTAGTTATTGTTTATAGCCCTCTCATGAGAAATAATTACTTTTGGGATTACGTGGATTACATTTTCGAAAACATTTAGTTAGATTTAAGAAGAGTAAAGATAGTCATGCAACAGCATATGAAGCTCATGCATGGCCAGACATGTAGAGACATGTCTGTCTATCTGCTCGCCAGCTGTCAGATATTAATGAATTAGGTTGATCACTGCTTTGTCATTCTCTCCTAGTGCAGGTAAGCACGCACAGTATACAGGCCACACACACACACACACACACACACACACACACACACACACACACACACACACACACACACACACACACACACACACACACACACACACACACACACACACACACACACACACACACACACACACACATATACACACACACACACACACACACATATACACACACAAGCACACACACACACACACATACACACACACACAAAAGCACACACACACATACACACAGACACACACACACACACAAAAGCACACACACACACACACACAAAAGCACACACACACACACACACACAAAAGCACACACACACACATACAAAAGCACACAAACACGCACACGTACACACGCACACACACACACACACACACACACTGTGACCATGGACTCCAGGTGAGACTCCCATCAAGCCATAGCCCCTCGGTGCTGTCATTAGCCTTTAGCTGTATGTCTAAGTAGTGCTAGCTAGTGTAGCACTAGCTGTTCTAAATATATTTTGTGGGCCATGTCCCAACAAGGATCTGTTTACTCATCAGACCCCCACGCATTTGTTTACAGTTTTTTACAATCACTTTGGCACTAATTTCAGAACCTTGACGTCATTTTTCAAAACTCTAGACACAAAACTCAAAACGGTCATTACTTGTAACACAGGCTGTCCAATGTTCAAAACATTGCATTGTGCATTCATATCTTTAAAGAAATCTTGCACTTGCACAATCATTGGTTCAAAAAACACATTTATTGTGAAATACCAATGAAACGTTAATTTAGATCACCCACACACAAGCAACCGATAGTTTCATTGTGTCATTGTTTGTACAATCATTAAATATTGTAGTACAAAATAGGTGATACATGTTTCATTAGGGTACTACATGTAAATACATCCCTGTAAAAGTACTGCAGTAGTAGAGAGAATACTACAGACAGAGTGAAATCATTGAACAAAATCTGAAATATATTGATGAAAAACAATACAGTACTGTAAAACATCAAATGCAGTGTTCCTCAACTTGCTTGCTTGTATTGAAAAAAGCAAAACATAGGAGTGATTACTGTACTTCTACATTTTCATCCTCTGTCTTGTGGATTTCGCCACAGGTTCTCATCTACATCACAATGGATGTTTTCATTAGCCAAACATCTTGGAAAAAACCTTTGGGCATGGCGAATCCAGGCCTGACACTGGTCTGCCGTGATGTCATTGCATGCGTCATCCATGGCCTGGAGAAGAGTGACTTGTTCATGAGGGTGCCTATCATAAACCTTCCATCTCCATGTGGAGAAAAATTCCTCAATCGGGTTAAGGAAAGGAGAGTATGGGGGTAAATCCAGGGTGGTAAATTGTGCATGGGCCTGAAACCATGCTTGCACCATATGAGCATGGTGGAACCTGACATTATCCCACACAATGACATAGGTCACGCCATCAGCTCTACTGACCTGATCGAGCTCATCAAGGAAGGTTACAAGGGGACCATAGAAACGGTGTCTGATAAAGAATGATGATGAAATATTACATCCATAGATAATGTAGTCTAATTGGTTCATGCTCCACGCTAATTGGTGACAATGAATCTCGTTACTTTGAAACTTTCATGATCTAAACATGGAATATTGTTTGTCTGTTTCCATACAACTATGCATTAAGAGCAATGCAACAGTTACTTATCATTTTGAGCAGTTGTATCAATTGATAGTTGGATAATTGTAATGAAATGAATAGACACTCATCTGAAATGTAATGTGTGAATTGCCTTTTGAAATAGTAGTACTTTGATGTTAAGTTGTGTCATATTGAACAGGTGATTTTTGTTAAATGAACAAATTATCTTAGTTTTATGTGTATTGTATCCAAGCAATTGAAAAAAGTGTTAGAGTTTTGAAAAATGTGCATTTTGATCATTGGTTTTGAGTTTTGTGTCTAGAGTTTTGAAAAATGACGTCAAGGTTCTGAAATTAGTGCCAAAGTGATTGTAAAAAACTGTATTCACCATATTTATTCCATGATTGTGAATGAGGTCCCTTACATCTCCCAATCACCCAGGTTTATATACCCAGTCTGTCAAGTCCTCCAGTGGCGGCTAACGATGAGTGTGTCAGGTGTCGGTGGTGTCTGGTTATAACCAGTCTTCTTTTAAGTCAGGTGTCTGGTTATAACCAGTCTATTAAGTCAGGTGTCAGTGGTGTCTGGTTATAACCAGTCTATTAAGTCAGGTGTCGGTGGTGTCTGGTTATATCCTGTCTATTAAGTCAGGAGTCGGTGGTGTCTGGTTAAAACCAGTCTTTTAAGTCAGGTGTCAGTAGTGTCTGGTTATAACCAGTCTATTAAGTCAGGAGTCAGGGGTATCTGGTTATACCCAGACTATTAAGTCAGGTGTCTGTCGTGTCTGGTTATACCCAGTCTATTAAGTCAGGTGTCGGTGGTGTCTGGTTATATCCTGTCTATTAAGTCAGGAGTCAGTGGTGTCTGGTTACAACCAGTCTATTAAGTCAGGTGTCAGTGGTGTCTGGTTATAACCAGTCTATTAAGTCAGGAGTCAGGGGTATCTGGTTATACCCAGTCTATTAAGTCAGGTGTCTGTCGTGTCGTGTCTGGTTATAACCAGTCTATTAAGTAATGTGTCAGTGGTTTGTGGTTATATCCAGTCAATTAAGTCAGGAGTCAGTGGTGTCTGGTTATACCCAGTCTATTAAGTCAGGAGTCAGGGGTATCTGGTTATACCCAGTCTATTAAGTCAGGTGTCTGTCATGTCGTGTCTGGTTATAACCAGTCTATTAAGTGAGGTGTCAGTGGTGTCTGGTTATAACCAGTCTATTAAGTCAGGAGTCAGTGGTGTCTGGTTATAACCAGTCTATTAAGTCAGGAGTCAGGGGTATCTGGTTATACCCAGACTATTAAGTCAGGTGTCGGTGGTGTCTGGTTATATCCTGTCTATTAAGTCAGGAGTCAGTGGTGTCTGGTTACAACCAGTCTATTAAGTCAGGAGTCAGGGGTATCTGGTTATACCCAGTCTATTAAGTCAGATGTCTGTCATGTCGTGTCTGGTTATAACCAGTCTATTAAGTCAGGCGTCAGTGGTGTCTGGTTATAACCAGTCTATTAAGTCAGGTGTCAGTGGTGTCTGGTTACAACCAGTCTATTAATTCAGGAGTCAGTGGTATCTGGTTATTACCAGTCTATTAAGTAATGTGTCAGTGGTTTGTGGTTATATCCAGTCAATTAAGTCAGGAGTCAGTGGTGTCTGGTTATACCCAGTCTATTAAGTCAGGTGTCTGGTTATAACCAGTCTATTAAGTCAGGAGTCAGTGGTGTCCTGTTATACCCAGTCTATTAAGTCAAGAGTCAGTGGTGTCTAGTTATACCCAGTCTATTAAGTCAGGAGTCAGTGGTGTCGGGTTATAACCAGTCTATTAAGTCAGGAGTCAGTGGTGTCGGGTTATAACCAGTCTATTAAGTCAGGAGTCAGTGGTGTCTGGTTATAACCAGTCTATTAAGTCAGGAGTCAGTGGTGTCTGGTTATACCCAGTCTATTAAGTCAGGAGTCAGTGGTGTCTGGTTATAACCAGTCTATTAAGTCAGGAGTCAGTGGTGTCTGGTTATACCCAGTCTATTAAGTCAGGAGTCAGTGGTGTCTGGTTATACCCAGTCTATTAAGTCAGGAGTCAGTGGTGTCTGGTTATAACCAGTAGGCAAGGCATTATCATACATCATAGAAGCTTAGATAAGCTTTTGTAGGTTGGTAGATGGACTGCAGTCTGAGACCCATGTGATGCACAGACAGCTCTTCCAAAGGATATTCGGACAGCATCATGTGTCCATGGTGTGTATGGTGTCCATATTAGGACAACATCATGCGTTCATGGTGTGTATGGTGTCCATATTAGGACAGCGTTATGTATCCATGGTGTGTATGGTGTCCATGGTGTCCATGGTGTGCATGGTGTCCATATTAGGACAGCATCATGTGTCCATTGTGTGTATGGTGTCCATATTAGGACAGCATAATGTGTCCATGGTGTGTATGGTGTCCATATTAGGACTGAATCACACATCCATAGTATTTTGAGTGACTCTGACACACAACTATGTGTGATGCTGTCCTAATAAGACCACCTTACAGGCTAGTGAAGTCAATAAAGTCAACAAGTTAGCAAGGTTTAGCTCCACACAGTAAGAAGATGGGACAATCGGCAAAGCTTTACTCACCTAAATACTATGTGTACTATATCAGTTCACATCAACTTGGCAGCGTTAAAGGAATCCCCTTCACACATGTGATCCACCTTGTTCATACATCAACTTTGTAAGTAGAGTTTAGTAAAGTGTGGGGCGGCAGGTAGCTTAGTGGGTAAGAGCGTTGTGCCAGTAACCGAAAGGTCGCTGGTTCTAATCCCCGAGCCAACTAGGTGAAAAATCTGTCGAAGTGCCCTTGAGCAAGGCACTTAACCCTAATTGCTCCTGTAAGTCGCTCTGGATAAGAGCGTCTGCTAAATGATTAAAATGTAATGTAAATGTAAAGCTAGTCTGGTTACAGTGATAAAGGACTCTGAAAGACCTCAAAGTATTCAGGGCACGGTGACATCCTCTGCTAGTAAAAATCAGTGTGACATCTTTGATTCCAGCCACCTCACCAGGAAATAAGGAGAAAGTGGGCTTTCTCTCCTTTCTCTCCTCTCAAATGTTTGCTCATACTCACTGTTCTCTCCAGTGTCCTCCCTTCCTCCTCTCACCCCTCTTGCTCTATCTTGTTCAGGCCTCTCTTCCGCTCTCTCTCTCTGTCTGCCCCCCCCCCTCTCTCTCTCACTGTTTCACTCTCTTTCTGTCTCTTCTTATCTCTCTTTCTCTCTAAACTTATGTCCTTGGAGTCGTTTCCAGATTTCTGGCGGTAAAATGTGTTGGAAAGGGTCTGAGCACTCATGTACTGTATGTTGATAGCAGTGGAGGCTGGTGGGAGGAGCTATAGGAGGATGGGTTCATTTTAATGGCTAGAATGGAATAAATGGAATGGAGTCAAACACATCAAACATATGGAAACCACATGTTTGACTCTGTTCCATTAATTCCATTCCAGCCATTACAATGACCCCGTCCTCCTAAAGCTCCTCCCACCAACCACCTCTGGTGGATAGTTTGAAAGGGTCTGAGCACTCATGTACTGTTTGTGCTTGTTTGAGTAATTTACGTAATGCATTCGACCTCCACTCACATCTTTGGTTTAAGCTTGTTTGAAGAATGGCCATGGTTGTGTGTCCAGTAATACTATCACTAGTAATACAATATTCTCTGAACATCCAAACAAAATGTTCTCTATAGGAATGGATGAAATGGCTCACTATCTGCTCAGCATGTAGTACAGTATAGCTTAATATATTATACACAAAGAGTCCAACACTAAAAACAAGTTTCACATTGCACCATTATCGTGTTACTTTCATCTCACACAGCTCTGTGAATTCACAGCGTCTTCAACGTATCCCACAAGGCTGACCATAAGACTATGGCTATTTCCAAAATGATCCTACGATGGATCATATCCTCTCCCATAAGGACTCTTGTCTTAGGACCCCGTGAGGGTGACATCAGCCTGTATTTACAGTGCCTTGCAAAAGTATTCATCCCCCTTGGCATGTTTCCTATTTTGTTGCATTACAACCTGTAATTTAAATGGATTTTTATTTGGATTTCATGTAATGGACATACACAAAATAGTCAGAATTGGTGAAGTGAAATGAAAAAAATAACTTGTTTCAAAGAATTCTAAAAAATAAATTACGGAAAAGTGGTGTGTGCATATGTATTCACCCCCTTTGTTATGAAGCCCCTAAATAAGATCTGGTGCAACCAATTACCTTCAGAAGTCACATAATTAGTTAAATAAAGTCCACCTGTGTGCAATCTAAGTGTCACATGATCTGTCACATGATCTCAGTATATATACACCGGTTCTGAAAGGCCCCAGAGTCTGCAACACCACTAAGCAAGGGGCACCACCAAGCAAGCGGCACCATGAAGACCAAGGAGAGCTCTCCAAACAGGTCAGGGATAAAGTTGTGTAGAAGTACAGATCAGGGTTGGGTTATAAAAACATATCAGAAACTTTGAACATCCCACAGAGCACCATTAAATCCATTATTAAAAAATTGAAAGAATATGGCACCACAACAAACCTGCCAAGAGAGGGCCGCCCACCAAAACTCACGGACCAGGCAAGGAGGGCATTAATCAGAGAGGCAACAAAGAGAGCAAAGATAACCCTGAAGGAGCTGCAAAGCTCCACAGCGGAGATTGGAGTATCTGTCCATAGGACCACTTTAAGCCGTACACGCCACAGAGCTGGGCTTTACGGAAGAGTGGCCAGAAAAAAAGCCATTGCATAAAGAAGAAATAAGCAAACACATTTGGTGTTCACCAAAAGGCATGTGGGAGACTCCCCAAACTTATGGAAGAAGGTACTCTGGTCAGATGAGACAAAAATGTAGCTTTTTGGCCATCAAGGAAAACACTATGTCTGGCGCAAACCCAACATCTCTCATCACCCCGAGAACACCATCCCAGCATCATGCTGTGGGGATGTTTTTCATCGGCAGGGACTGGGAAACTGGTCAGAATTGAAGGAATGATGGATGGCGCTAAATACAGGGAAATTCTTGAGGGAAACCTGTTTCAGTCTTCCAGAGATTTGAGACTGGGACAGAGGTTCACCTTCCAGCAGGACAATGACCCTAATCATACTGCTAAAGCAGCACTCAAGTGGTTTAAGGGGAAACATTTAAATGTCTTGGAATGGCCTAGTCAATGCCCAGACCTCAACCCAATTGACAATCTGTGGTATGACTTAAAGATTGCTGTACACCAGTGGAACCCATCCAACTTGAAGGAGCTGGAGCAGTTTTGCCTTGAAGAATGGGCAAAAATCCCAGTGGCTAGATGTGCCAAGCTTATAGAGACATACCCCAAGAGACATGCTGCTGTAATTGCTGCAAACGGTGGCTCTACAAAGTATCGACTTTGGGGTAGTTCTGCTGCCCCCTCCCCCTGTCTGTCTGTCTGACTGGGAATAATGTTATATAATTCCCTTACTCTCATTTAGTCTTACCGACGAGGCTAGCGCTTGGATTCCCCCCCCCCCATATTCTCATTCCTTCTTTTCTCCCACCGATAATGAGAAAATGGGTATGCATGCTATGCATTATGCACTCCGTATCATGAAAGAAAATGAATGGGTTCAGTACTTATTTGTAATTCATTTGCACGTCCACCACCCACTACTCCCTTATCTAGGGGAATATCATATCTCAGCAGGGTAATACTATATTCAGCATTTTACTACACGTAATGCGTTAAACAACAGTCTTACCCAGCACTCCCACTCTCAGGCTCAGCCGACCTCAAGTCCACTGCATTGTGAAATGGATACCCCGTAGATATATGCAGGAGGCGAATTATATACTGTTTGGCAATGAAAGTGTATATATGGCAGTTTTGTTTTAACTGCCTTATAAACATAATCTATGTTAATGATGCTCCTTATCAAATATTTAGACTGTGAGTTTACACAAGGGGCACATAACTCTGAACCTATCACTATTGTGCTGGTTCTCCGTATTAATTGATTATGAAATGTAATTTGTTGATCCACGAGAGACCACACACTTGGTTAGTCAGGTGCTACTCAGTCTCTGGTTATGAGGTAAGCCCAGAAACCAGCAAACACTGGCACCTTTGAGGACCAGTATTATACACCCCTGTTTTAAACTGCATTGAGGCATTTTCGGATATAGACTCACGTTCTGTGCTGTTGCATCTGATTACGTTAATTTGAAAAGTGTCCCTACTTCTCATTCTACTCGTCAGGCAGTTCCACCCTCTACTCCAAGCTGGTAGTGGAATCCCCCTTCAATCAGCCTCTCCAATGCTAATCACCGCCTGCTATGCTTCCCAGTGTTTATATAGTTATTTGACATTTTGCAGGATGAGATACACCATCTCGTTTTCAAGAGTGTCCAAGAAAAGTATTATATATACACTACCATTCAAAATGTTGGGGTCACTTAGAAATGTCCTTGTTTTTGAAAGAAAAGCAATTTTTTTGTCCGTTAAAATAACATCAAATTGATCAGAAATACAGTGTAGACATTGTTAATGTTGTAAATGGCTATTGTAGCTGGAAACGGCTGATTTTTAATGGAATATCTACATAGGCATACAGAGGCCCATTATCAGCAACCATCAGTCCTGTGTTCCAATGGCACGTTGTGTTTGCTAATCCAAGTTTATCATTTTAAAAGGCTAATTGATCATTAGAAAACTCTTTTGCAATTATGTTAGCACAGCTGAAAACTGTTGTGCTGATTAAAGAAGCAATAAAACTGGCCTTCTTGAGACTAGTTGTGTATCTGGAGCTTCAGCAATTGTGGGTTCAATTACAGGCTCAAAATGGCCAGAAACAAATAACTTTCTTCTGAAACTCATCAGTCTATTCTTGTTCTGAGAAATGAAGGCTATTCCATGCGAGAAATTGCCAAGAAACTGAAGATCTCGTACAACGCTGTGTACTACTCCCTTCACAGAACAGCGCAAACTGGCTCTAACCAGAATAGAGAGAGGAGTGGGAGGCCCCGGTGCACAACTGAGCAAGAGGACAAATACATTAGAGTGTCTAGTTTGAGAAACAGATGCCTCACAGGTCCTCAACTGGCAGCTTCATTAAATAGTACCCGCAAAACACCAGTCTCAACGTCAACAGTGAAGAGGCGACTCCGGGATGCTGACCTTCTAGGCAGAGTTGCAAAGAAAAAGCCATATCTCAGACTGGCCAATAAAAAGAAAAGATTAAGCTGGGCAGTCTAAGTCATATGTGCTTTAGGTATATTAATTTCCCCAACACAGTAGTAATAATAGCCCCAATAAGACACTCTCTACACTGATGAGTGTGCTTATGTAAAACATTTGTATAATCCTCTTCTCCCGCCTTCCCACTTTACTTTTTAGTTTTTGTTCATCTGGCTTTTCTTTTTGCCACAGCAGACGTCACCCCGCTCGACAAAATTGCCCATTTGGAGCGGAGCCAAATGGCTTGGCGAGCCCCTAAAGAGAGTACTGAATCCAGCTTCCCCATCTGGCTCATATGCCCCTGTGCCCGTGTGCAGAAAGCAAAGCAAACCATTCCTTCTCTCTCTCTCTCTCTCTCTCTCTCTCTCTCTCTCTCTCTCTCTCTCTCTCTCTCTCTCTCTCTCTCTCTCTCTTCGTCTCTGTTTCTTCACCTGTTCCTTCTGCTCGAAGGGTGCGTCTCAATGGTCTAAATTGGCTTCCTCTCCTTGTCTCGTTTTATTCATCTAAACTGATCTGAACACTCAGTTACTGTCAGTACAGCTGGAAACTATCTCTCATCTAGCCACTTATGGCAGTTTGTACAGATCAAAGAAAGGAGACAAGGACAGGAAGGAAACCACTGGATAATATTGAGAATCTTCCTCTGACTCACCCAGAAGTCAATGAGACAAGGAAGCCACTTTAGACTACTGAGATTCTTCCTCTGACTCACCTAGAAGGAAAGGAGACAAGGAAGCCACTCTAGACTATTGAGAATCTTCCTCTGACTCACCCAGAAGGAAATGAGAGAAGGAAGCCACTTTAGACTATTGAGAATCTTCCTCTGACTCACCCAGAAGGAAATGAGAGAAGGAAGCCACTTTAGACTATTGAGAATCTTCCTCTGACTCACCCAGAAGGAAAGGAGACAAGGAAGCCACTCTAGACTATTGAGAATCTTCCTCTGACTAACCCAGAAGGAAATGAGACAAGGAAGCCACTTTAGACTATTGAGACAGATCCCTCTGAATCGCATAGCTGTGGTATAGTGCTCATTCACTCAGCAACAGGAGGTAAGGAACAGAGTGTACAGTGGTGTGCATCAAATGAACAACATGTTCCGTTGGTTCTTTGACCCTCTGCCTGCAATCAAATTGAGTCATTGTTGATTGTCATTTAATAGTCATTAACAATTGTCAATGCACAATTACACAATTGGTAATCAAGCAATTAATTTCCTTTCTCTATGTGTTGGACCTCAACAAAGATTGCTTCACAGGTTCCATGTAATGGAATGGTGAACAAAAGCTTCAATTTATCACATTATTTTGATTGCTTTATTGTTCATTATACCTAATTGGCTGCTGACAGTGGAATAGTGGATGTTAGTGTAAAGGCAGTGGGTCCTGTATAGTACAGTGAGGGAAAAAAGTATTTGATCCCCTGCTGATTTTGTACGTTTGCCCACTGACAAAGAAATTATCAGTCTATAATTTTAATGGTAGGTTTATTTGAACAGTGAGAGACAGAATAATAACAAAAAAGTCCAGAAAAATGCATGTCAAAAATGTTATAAATTGATTTGCATTTTAATGAGGAAATAAGTATTTGACCCCCTCTCAATCAGAAAGATTTCTGGCTCCCAGGTGTCTTTTATACAGGTAACGAGCTGAGATTAGGAGCACACTCTTAAAGGGAGTGCTCCTAATCTCAGCTTGTTACCTGCATAAAAGACAACTGTCCACAGAAGCAATCAATCAATCAGATTCCAAACTCTCCACCATGGCCAAGACCAAAGAGCTCTCCAAGGATGTCAGGGACAAGATTGTAGACCTACACAAGGCTGGAATGGGCTACAAGACCATCACCAAGCAGCTTGGTGAGAAGGTGACAACAGTTGGTGCGATTATTCGCAAATGGAAGAAACACAAAATAACTGTCAATCTCCCTCGGCCTGGGGCTCCATGCAAGATCTCCTCGTAGAGTTGCAATGATCATGAGAACGGTGAGGAATCAGCCCAGAACTACACGGGAGGATCTTGTCAATGATCTCAAGGCAGCTGGGACCATAGTCACCAAGAAAACAATTGGTAACACACTACGCCGTGAAGGACTGAAATCCTGCAGCGACCGCAAGGTCCCCCTGCTCAAAGAAAGCACATATACAGGCCCGTCTGAAGTTTGCCACTGAACATCTGAATGATTCAGAGGAGAACTGGGTGAAAGTGTTGTGGTCAGATGAGACCAAAATGGAGCTCTTTGGCATCAACTCAACTGTTTGGAGGAGGAGGAATGCTGCCTATGACCCCAAGAACACCATCCCCACCGTCAAACATGGAGGTGGAAACATTATGCTTTGGGGGTGTTTTTCTGCTAAGGGGACAGGACAACTTCACCGCATCAAAGGGACGATGGACGGCGCCATGTACCGTCAAATCTTGGGTGAGATCCTCCTTCCCTCAGCCAGGACATTGAAAATGGGTCGTGGATGGGTATTCCAGCATGACAATGACCCAAAACACACGGCCAAGGCAACAAAGGAGTGGCTCAAGAAGAAGCACATTAAAGTCCTGGAGTGGTCTAGCCAGTCTCCAGACCTTAATCCCATAGAAAATCTGTGGAGGGAGCTGAAGGTTCGAGTTCCCATACGTCAGGCTCAAAACCTTAATGACTTGGAGAAGATCTGCAAAGAGGAGTGGGACAAAATCCCTCCTGAGATGTGTCCAAACCTGGTGGCCAACTATAAGAAACATCTGACCTCTGTGATTGCCAACAAGGGTTTTGCCACCAAGTATTAAGTCATGTTTTGCAGAGGGGTCAAATACTTCTTTCCCTCAGTAAAATGCAAATCAATTTATAAAATTTTTGACATGCGTTTTTCTGTATTTTTTTTTGTTATTCTGTCTCTCACTGTTCAAATAAACCTACCATTAAAATTATAGACTGATCATTTCTTTGTCAGTGGGCAAACTTACAAAATCAGCAGGGGATCAAATACTTTTTTATCTCACTGTATGTGTTCATTCTATATGCTGATTGTTTTACCAACCCACTCACACCACCCTGCTGTGGCAGACATACTACCAGAATGATCCCATGGGGGAATGTGCATCAACAGAATGGGGAATTAAAGGGATAGTCCACACAACTTGCTCATTTACCTCATAGTAATACTTATAAAATTACTCTATTGACCTGAGGACTCAGTTACCCCAAAATAAAACCTGTCTATTCGAGCATCCTCCACTCTCATTGTCTTTCACTTAACGATGCAAAACTATAGTGCCTGCAGAAAGTATTCACACCCCTTGACCTTATCCACATTTTGTTGTTACAGCCTGAATTTAAATGGATTAAATTGAGATTTTTTTTATTATGCTTTTTTTTTTCCACAAATTAATTCAAAACGAAAAGCTGTAATGTCTTTAGTCAATAAGTATCCAACCCCTTTCTTATGGCAAGCTTAAATAAGTTCAGGAGTAAAAATGTGCTTAACAAGAATTTTGAAAATAATAATGGGCAAATGTTGCACAATCCAGGTGTGAAAAGCTCTTAACGACTTACCCAGAAAGACTCATAGCTGTAATCGCTGCCAAAGGTGCTTCTACAAAGTGTTGACTCAAGGGTGTGAATACTTACGTAAATTAGATATTTCTTTATTTCATTTTCAATACATTTGCAAACATTTCTAAAAACATGTTTTCACTTTGTCATCTTGGGTGTAGATGGGTGTAACACAACAAAATGTGAAATAAGTCAAGGGGTATGAATACTTTCTGATGGCACTACATATCTTGATTAGATAAGTATTCAACCCCCTGAGTCAATACATGTTCAAATCACCTTTGGCAGCGATTACAGCTCTGAGTCTTTCTGGGTAAGTCTCTAAGTGGATTGTACAATATTTGCCCATTATTCTTTAAAGAATTATTCAAGCTCTGTCAAGTTGGTTGTTGATCATTGCTAGACAGCCATTTTCAAGTCTTGCCATAGATTTTAGGTGTATTGATACTCCATCCAAAGTGTAATTAATAACTGCACCATGCTCAAAGGTATATTCGATGTCTGTTTTCTTTTTACCCATCTACCAATAGGTGCCTTTCTTTTGCGAACCATTGGAAAACCTCCCTGGTCTTTATGGATGAATTTGTGTTTGAAATTCACTGCTCGACTGAGAGACCTAAGAGATAATTGTATGTGTGGGGTACAGAGATGAGGTAGTCATTCAAAAATCATGTTAAACACAATTATTGCACACAGTGAGTCCATGCAACTTATGATGTGCCTTTTTAAGCACATTTTTACTCCTGAACTTATTTACGCTTGCCATAACAAAACGGTTGAATACTTATTGACTCAAGACATTTCACCTTTTCATTTTTTATTATTTTGTAAACATTTCTAGAAACATAATTCCACTTTGACATTATGGGGTATTGTGTGTAGATCAGTGACACAACGTCTCAATGTTATCCATTTAAATACAGGCTGTAACACGACACAATGTAGAAAAAGTTACGTAAGCAAACCCAAATCTTTGGTTGCTGACACTCCAAGTTCATAGACTGCTTTCTAGGTATCTGTTATACTAGATGCATATAAATGCAATCATGTTTCATTCTAGGGAGATTACCCTGGGCAACTACACCCAAAGACACATCAATAATATACTATTTTAAGATTTAAGCACACACAAAAAATCTCAATTTTTCTCACCTGATAAATCAACAAAGGACTATATGGAGATATCAATGGCAATAGAAAAGAGGACATCTTCAGTCGGTTTTATAGGTCAACATTGCCAGCACATTCTTTTCCAAGGAACTCCCTTTGGAAGTCAGTATAGTATGGAATAGACAAAGTACTGAGACTTTGCCTGGACATATTTATTTTATAGTTCTGCTTCAAGGCCGTATGTACTTCAGAGGAATTCTTGATGATGATTATTTCCCCACTGTACAAATAGACCCGAAACTCAAAACACACATACTTTCTTGCCTCGTGGGGAAAAAAACTGAATTGTTGGGCCCCTCTCTGCTTAACACGGTGCTCGTGATGTAATCTGTAAAAAGTGCTGTAATTACACAAAGATCAAATGGGGGAGCCGCTGTGGCTAATGGTAATAGCCGCGCTCTCCTTCCTGTTGTGGGAGCGGAGCGTGATGGAGG
Organism: Coregonus lavaretus; assembly: GCF_964263955.1. Taxonomy (NCBI): domain Eukaryota; kingdom Metazoa; phylum Chordata; class Actinopteri; order Salmoniformes; family Salmonidae; genus Coregonus; species Coregonus lavaretus. The sequence goes on along the minus strand of NW_028158793.1, from coordinate 19,157 downwards.
GAGGAGTCCTCCATTAATAATGAATGGAGTGTCATCATTAAGAGGCTGAATGATTAAAACATCTCCCATCTTCAAATGCGCTGCATGCCGAGCTTTGCTGTGTGGAGAAAATATATCGCAGCAGCCCTGGATCAGCAAAGAGAGAGAGTCAGAGAGCGTGAAAAAAGGCACCAGCAGAACTAAGCATTTCGATGTTGTGTTTCTGTCAATAGTACCGATGTGGATGTGGTGGAGGAGTCAGGCGCAGGACACTGAGGTAAAGTCCAACAGACTTTAATAGTCACCAAAATGCAAGTGAAAACCTCCGACCTCAAAACAGACAACGAGGCGAGGGAAAAATACGCACACGCGTAAACACTAAGATATGAAACAAAACGGGAGCAAACACATAGCTCCGACACAATGGCAGGAAACAACAACACACAAAATTACTAGAACAAAACAAGGAACTTATAGGACACGTAATCAAGACACAAATGGACACAGGAGATACAGACAGGCAAAAACAATCAAATGCAGACACATAGAGCGGTGGCAGCTAATACTCCGGGGACGGCGAACGCCGAAGCCTGCCCGAACCAGGAGGAGGAGCAACCTCGGCCGAAACCGTGACAGTACCCCCCCCCCTTGACGCGCGGCTCCAGCCGTGCGCCGACCCCGGCCTCGGGGACGGCCAGGAGGACGCGGACCCGGGCGCGTGGGATGCCCATGGTGAAACTCAGTCAGGAGGGATGGATCGAGTATGTCCCTCCTGGGCACCCAGCACTGTTCCTCCGGACCGTACCCCTCCCACTCCACGAGATACTGGAGACCACTCATCCGGCGCCTCGAGTCCAAGATGGTCCGGACCCTGTACGCCGGGGCCCCCTCGATGTCCAAAGGGGGCGGAGGGGTCTCTCCTATCTCATCCTCTTGGAGTGGGCCAGCTACCACCGGCCTGAGAAGAGACACATGGAACGAGGGGTTAATATTTTTATACTCTATAGGCAGTTGTAACCTGTAACACACCTCGTTCAATCTTCTCAGGACTTTGAAGGGCCCCACAAACCGCCGACCCAGCTTCCGACAGGGCAGGCGGAGGGGCAGGTTTCGAGTCGAGAGCCAGACTCGATCTCCCGGTGCGTACACCGGTCCCTCACTGCGGTGGCGGTCGGCGCTCGCCTTTTGTTGACAGATGGCACGCTGCAGATGGACATGGGCAGCGTCCCACGTCTCCTCCGAGCGCCGAATCCACTCGTCCACCGCAGGGGCCTCGATCTGGCTCTCGTGCCATGGTGCCAGGACCGGCTGATAACCTAAAACACACTGGAAGGGTGTTAAATTGGTGGAGGAGTGGCGGAGAGAGTTCTGGGCCATCTCTGCCCAGGGGATGAACCTAGACCACTCCTCCGGCCGGTCCCGGCAATAGGACCTCAAAAACCTACCCACATCCTGGTTGACACGTTCCACCTGCCCATTGCTCTCTGGGTGGTACCCCGAGGTAAGGCTTACCGAGACCCCCAACCGTTCCATGAACGCCCCCCAAACTCTGGAGGTGAACTGGGGACCTCGGTCAGACACTATATCCTCGGGTGCCGGAAAACATGGGTGAATAGGGCCTCAGCGGTTTGTAGGGCAGTAGGGAGACCCGGCATGGGAAGGAGACGACAGGCCTTGGAAAACCGATCCACAACGACCAAAATGGTGGTATTCCCCTGGGAGGGGGGAAGGTCGGTTACGAAATCCACCGATAGGTGGGACCATGGTCGTTGTGGAACGGGCAGGGGATGTAGCTTACCCCTGGGCAAATGTCTAGGCGCCTTACACTGGGCACACACCGAGCAGGAGGGGACATAAACCCTCACATCCCTGGCTAACGTTGGCCACCAGTATTTCATGCTAAGACAGTGCAATGTCCGGCCAATACCTGGATGTCCAGAGGAGGGTGATGTATGAGCCCAATAAATAAGTCGATCACGAATCTCGAGCGGAACGTACGTCCGCCCCACAGGACACTCGGGGGGAGTAGGGTCGGTACGCAGTGCCCGCTCGATTTCTGAATCGACCTCCCATACCACCGGAGCCACCAAACAAGACTCCGGCAGTATGGAAGTAGGCTCGTTGGACCTCTCCTCTGTGTCATACCGCCGGGACAGGGCGTCTGCCTTACCATTCTGGGACCCAGGGATGTATGTGATCTTAAAAACGAACCGGGTTAGGAACATGTTCCACCTAGCCTGACGAGGGTTCAATCTCCTAGCTGCCCGGATGTACTCCAGGTTACGGTGATCAGTCAGAATGAGGAAAGGGTGTTGTGCCCCCTCAAGCCAATGCCTCCACACCTTTAGGGCCTGGACTACGGCTAACAGCTCCCTGTCCCCAACATCATAGTTACGCTCCGCCGAGCTGAGCTTCTTGGAGTAGAACGCACAGGGGCGGAGTTTAGGTGGCGTGCCGGACCGTGACAGAACTGCCCCAATACCGGTCTCGGACGCGTCTACCTCTACTTGGAATGGTAAAGAGGGATCCGGATGCGCCAGCACAGGAGCCGAGGTGAACAGGTTCTTTAGTTTGACAAATGCCCTGTCCGCCTCAGCCGACCACTGCAAACGCACCGGACCCCCCTTTAGCAGGGACGTAATGGGAGCTGCAACCTGTTCAAAACCCCGAATAAACCTCCGGTAGTAATTAGCAAAACCCAAGAACTGCTGCACCTCTTTTACAGTGGTTGGAGTTTGCCAATTACGCACAGCCGATACCCGGTCTACCTCTATCTCCACGCCAGACGCGGACAACCGATAACCCAAAAAGGAGACGGACTCCTGGAAGAACAGGCATTTCTCTGCCTTGACATACAAGTCATGCTCCAACAGTCGTCTCAACACTCGGCGCACCTGGGCTACATGCTCGGCTCGTGTAGAAGAATACACTAGGATGTCGTCGATGTACACTACTACACCCTGCCCATGCATGTCCCGGAAAATCTCGTCAACAAAGGATTGGAAGACTGAAGGAGCATTCATTAACCCGTATGGCATGACGAGATACTCGTAATGACCCAAGGTGGTGCTAAATGCTGTTTTCCATTCATCCCCCTCCCTAATGCGCACCAGATTGTACGCGCTCCTGAGATCCAACTTTGTGAAGAACCGCGCTCCGCGTAATGACTCCGTCATCGTCGCAATCAGTGGAAGTGGGTAACTGTATTTCACTGTGATCTGATTGAGACTACGGTAATCAATACACGGGCGCAATCCCCCGTCCTTCTTCTTCACAAAGAAGAAACTCGAGGAGACCGGAGAAGTGGAGGACCGTATGTATCCCTGTACCAAGGACTCGGCTATGTAAGTCTCCATAGCCGCAGTTTCCTCTTGAGACAGGGGATACACATGACTCCGGGGAAGAGCTGCTCCTGTCTGGAGATTTATCGCACAGTCCCTCTGTCTATGAGGAGGTAGCCGTGTTGCCCTCGATTTGCTAAACACGAGTGCTAAATCCTCATACTCAGGGGGAATGCGCAGTGCGGGCACTTGGTTCGGACTCTCTACCGAGGTCGCCCCTACGGAAACACCTAGACATCTCCCTACACACTGGGCAGACCACTCCATAAGAGCCCTCTGTTGCCACGCTATGGTAGGATCATGGGTGCTTAACCAGGGAAGGCCCAACACCACTGGGTACGCAGGAGAGTCAATCAGATAGAACTGAATGATTTCCTCATGACCCCCCTGTGTCGTCATCGTCAGCGGTGCTGTGACATCCCTGATCAGACCCGACCCCAACGGCCGGCTGTCTAATGCGTGGACAGGGAATGGAACTTCTACAGGCCGAAGGGGAATTCCTAACCTAGCACAAAATGCCCGATCAATAAAGTTCCCAGCTGCGCCTGAATCTACTAGCGCCTTATGCTGGGAATGAGGTGCCACCTGTGGAAATCTCACAGGAATACTCATGTGACCAACAGAGAGCTCTGGGTAAGTGGGGCGCCTACTCACCTGAAATGACTCCCCAGTGCGTGGCCTGCTGTCACCTCTCCCAGGAGACCCTCCCCAGCACCTGGCCGCGGTGTGTCCTCCACGACCACAGGTGGTGCAGGGGATGGCCTCCCTCGGGTTCCCTCTCCTCCTCTCTCTAGCACCAGCACCCCCGAGCTCCATAGGAATCGGCTCGGAGGTGCTGGAGGGTGGAATGGACGACCCCCACTCGGGACGTCCGCGGGTAGCCAGCAGGGTGTCTAGACGGATGGAGATGTCCACCAACTGGTCGAACGACAGGTTGGTGTCCCTGCAGGCCAGCTCACGATGAACGTCCTCTCGTAGGCTACACCGGTAGTGGTCGATGAGGGCCCTCTCATTCCACCCCGCATCCGCTGCTAGTGTCCGGAACTCCAGTGCGAACTCCTGTGCGCTCCTCTTCCCCTGTCGGAGGTGGAATAGACGCTCTCCCGCCGCTTTCCCCTCAGGTGGATGATCGAAGACAGTCCTGAAGCGGCGGGAAAACTCTGCGTAGGTGATGGTTGCGGCGTCTATTCCCCTCCATTCGGCGTTGGCCCACTCCAACGCCTTGCCGGAGAGACAGGAGATGAGAGCGGAGACGCTCTCGTATCCCGAGGGCGCCGGGTGTATAGTGGCAAGGTAAAGTTCGACCTGCAGGAGGAAGCCCTGACACCCGGCTGCAGAACCGTCATATGCCCTGCCGAATGCCACTGGGTTCCGGTGCTGAGAGAGGAGGACTGGCCGTTGGTGCTGGGATGGTGTGAGAAGGCGTGGGCACCTCCCGATTCACCAAACGGCGCAGTGTGTTGGACACCTCGTCCATGGCGGCCCCGAGTTGCCGGATCATGGTGTCCTGGTAATTGATCCGGTCCTCCAGGGATTCGGGTGCCGCCGCTGTTCCTGCTGACTCCATAATAGGTGTGTTGTTCTGTCAATAGTACCGATGTGGATGTGGTGGAGGAGTCAGGCGCAGGACACTGAGGTAAAGTCCAACAGACTTTAATAGTCACCAAAATGCAAGTGAAAACCTCCGACCTCAAAACAGACAACGAGGCGAGGGAAAAATACGCACACGCGTAAACACTAAGATATGAAACAAAACGGGAGCAAACACATAGCTCCGACACAATGGCAGGAAACAACAACACACAAAATTACTAGAACAAAACAAGGAACTTATAGGACACGTAATCAAGACACAAATGGACACAGGTGATACAGACAGACAAAAACAATCAAATGCAGACACATAGAGCGGTGGCAGCTAATACTCCGGGGACGGCGAACGCCGAAGCCTGCCCGAACCAGGAGGAGGAGCAGCCTCGGCCGAAACCGTGACAGTTTCTGTGTAGTGATACACCAAAGCAGTGCAAACTACATGCCCGTGTAACAATTAATATCCGCTCAGAAACCAAATCCTAGTTACTCTGCTTCAATACACAGTCATGGACTTTTCATCGTTTTTTAACCCAGGGAGACTTTCACACTCTTACAAGACATTATATAAGATACAGGTCATGTGATCGCTACACTCCTCTTCACTCTAGATCTGAATGGGCTGAGGAAGAACACATTTGATGACATTGCAAAAATATGACAGGTGACAATAACAATGTGACACAGAGAAAGTCTCAACACCTAGACAGCACCTGCACAGGGTATTCCCTCCCTCCCTCCCTCCCTCCCTCCCTCCCTCCCTCCCTCCCTCCCTGCCTCTTACAGCACAGCCAGATCATTCAGTTCTTTTCCTTTTTCCACTTTCCCAGCAGGCTCGGTGGCAATGCCCACGCTCAGATGTGATATTCGCCTCGGGGCGCCACACGGCTGCCATTGGTGCTTTAGCTCAAAGCCTTCTATCGGGGCTGCCCTGGAGCTTTGAGATTTGTCTCTATTAGTGGGCCCACATGTTTCAGGAGGCGGGGCCTAAATGATCTCTAACAGAATAGCAAAAGTCCACAGGGGTCTGGTGTGGAGCCGTACACCGTGTGTGTGTGTGTGTGTGTGTGTGTGTGTGTGTGTGTGTGTGTGTGTGTGTGTGTGAGTGTGTGTTTGTGTGTGTGTGTGTGTGTGTGTATTGTGTGGGGGTTTGGCGGAGCGGGGGGTGGGGGGTGGGGGGTGGGGGCTTAGGGGGCTGTGATGTCAGGGTTCACTGCCACTGCCACACAGATCACAGGTCAGACAAGGCTGAAGTGTTTTCAGTAGTTCATTACTTTTTTGCCATGTAGTGGTAGCTAGCTACAGGAACTACACACTACTATACTTGCAAAAATAAAATAAATACGGGTGAAGTAGTCAATCATTTCATAAATTTTTTGGCATCAGACCTGCCTAATTCTCACTTGAAACATAGTTGTTGGGTTTAATAGGCTAAATTACTCATTCTGTTAACATAATTATTGGGACAGTAAAGCATGTGTTCTTCTTTTGGCTCTGTACTCCAAAAGATTGGATTTGAAATCAAACAATGACTACGAGGTTAAAGTGCAGACTGTCAGCTTTAACTTGAGGGTATTTTCATTCAAATCAGGTGAACCGTTTTGAAATTAAAGCACTTTCTGTACATAGTCCCCCCATTATAGGGGAGCAAAAGTATTGGGATAAATTCACTTATGTGTATTAAAGTAGTAAAAAGTTAAGTATTTGGCCCCATATTCATAGCACGCAATGACAACATCAAGCTTGTGACTACAAATTTGTTGGATGCGTTTGCGCTTTGCTTTGGTTGTGTTTAAGATTATTTTGTGTCATTTAGGAGTCACTTTATAGTAAATAAGAATAGAATATGTTTCTAAACACTTGCTGCCATGATGACGGATAATCCTGAATGAATCGTGAAAAGTGATTAGTGAGAAAGTTACAGATGCACAAATATCATACCCCCAAGACATTCTAACCTCTCACAATTACAATAACAGGAGGGGAGATTAGCATTTTCTTTTGGCGGGGTATGATATTTGTGCGTCTGTAACTTTCTTACTCATCATTATTCACGATTCATTCAGGATTATCTGTAATGGAACCCTCAAATTAAAGCTGACAGTCTGCACTTTAACCTCATAGTCATTGTTTGATTTAAAATCCAAACTTTTGGAATTTAGCGCCAAAATAAGAAAAAATGCTTCACTGTCCCAATAATTACGGAGGGCGCCTAAACAAACTAAGTGGTTAGAGGAAAGGCATTTAAGGATATATTAGTGTTAACAGTCTCTCACTCCTCAGATCCCTCTCTCTGTCGTTGTTCTGTTGTTCTCTCTCAGTTCTCTCTCTCTCTCGTTGCTCTGTTGTTCTTTATCAGTTCTCTCTCTCGCTCTCGTTGCTCTGTTGTTCTCTCTCAGTTCTCTCTCTCGCTCTCGTTGCTCTGTTGTTCTCTCTCAGTTCTCTCTCTCGCTCTCGTTGCTCTGTTGTTCTCTCTTAGTTCTCTCTCTCTCTCTCGTTGCTCTGTTGTTCTCTCTCAGTTCTCTCTCTCTCTCTCGTTGCTCTGTTGTTCTCTCAGTTCTCTCTCTCGCTCTCGTTGCTCTGTTGTTCTCTCTCAGTTCTCTCTCTCGCTCTCGTTGCTCTGTTGTTCTCTCTCAGTTCTCTCTCTCGCTCTCGTTGCTCTGTTGTTCTCTCTCAGTTCTCTCTCTCTCTCGTTGCTCTGTTGTTCTCTCTCAGTTCTCTCTCACTCTCTTGTTTCTCTGTCATTCTTCAAAACACTCCACACCAAGGAGTCTCCCAAGGCTCCAGAGGTGATTTTAGATTAACTACAAGCAACACTATGACCTAGAATGGATGGGGTAGAGAGACAAAGGATGTGTCCCCAAATGGCACCCTGTTCCCTATGGGACCTGGTCAAAAGTAGTTCACTATATAGGGAATAGTGTGCCATTTGGGACACAAACAAACACCTGGTGCAACTGGAGCCTCAGCACTTCAGGTTGGAAGGTCCAAAAGATGTATTGTGACAGGCTATAATTGCCTGTTCTAAAGGCCAACTTGTTTATCCAACCTACCCATGGGGTGTGTTTTAGTCGTTATGACATTGGGATATATTGGTGTGTGTGTGTGTGCTTGCATGCATTTCTGTCTGTGTGTCTGCATTTATTAGTGTGTTCAGTAGTCGACACTCCCGGGCCTCTCTAACCTGTCTGACATTGCCTCGATCCATGTAGTCCCCTTCACTATAATAATAATAATATGCCATTTAGCAGACACTTTTATCCAAAGCAACTTACAGGTATGCGTGCATACATTTTTGTGTATGGGTGGTCCCGGGGATCGAACCCACTACCCTGGCATTACAAGCACCGTGCTCTACCAGCTGAGCTACAGAGGACCACACAGTATAGGCTGGACTCCTCTACAACTGCCTCATTACTAACACAGACTCCTCTAGTCTCTCCTGTGGTCCAGTCATTAATAACACAGACTCCTCTAGTCTCTCCTGTGGTCCAGTCATTAATAACACAGACTCCTCTAGTCTCTCCTGTGGTCCAGTCATTAATAACACAGACTCCTCTAGTCTCTCCTGTGGTCCAGTCATTAATAACACAGACTCCTCTAGTCTCTCCTGTGGTCCAGTCATTACTAACACAGACTCCTCTAGTCTCTCCTGTGGTCCAGTCATTAATAACACAGACTCCTCTAGTCTCTCCTGTGGTCCAGTCATTACTAACACAGACTCCTCTAGTCTCTCCTGTGGTCCAGTCATTAATAACACAGACTCCTCTAGTCTCTCCTGTGGTCCAGTAGTCATTTTCTCTCCCTGCGACGGATTCATTAATGGGATGCAGAAGTGAGCAGAGCCAATTATTAGATGTGTGTCTTCCAATCTAAAGCGTCTCTCAGAGGAGACACGGAGAGATGAGCTGCAGAGAAATTAGGTGCACAGGAAGCTGAGGATAGAGAGGCACACAATGAGATATTATACAGTAGGGGAATGGGAAGTTGACCTCAGAATGACCCCACTGTATAGTTATAACAGGAAGAGAGGGACAGGGTTATATCAGTGTATAGTTATAACAGGAAGAGAGGAACAGGGTTATATCAGGGTCCCATGTAGCTCAGTTGGTAGAGCATGGCGTTTGCAACGCCAGGGTTGTGGGTTCGATTCCCACGGGGGGCCAGTATGAAAAAAAATGTATGCACTCGCTAACTGTAAGTCGCTCTGGAAAAGAGCGTCTGCTAAATGACTAAAATGTAATGTGAAATGTATAGTTAGAACAGGAAGACAAGGACAGGGTTATATCAGTGTATAGTTGGAAGAGAAGGACAGGGTTATATCGGTGTTTTCACCATTGATTGTATTTCATGCATTTATTCATCTTTCTATCTCTTTATCTTGCAATTTCTCTCTCTCTCCCTTTTTCTCTCTTTCCCATGTCCCCCTTTTATGATTTAACGATGGCTTTGCATTTACATACGCATGTGTGTACGTAGGTCCAGTGTGTGATGTACATGTCTGTACGGTACATGTGTGTACGTAGGTCCAGTGTGTGATGTACATGTCTGTACGGTACATGTGTGTACGTAGGTCCAGTGTGTGATGTACATGTCTGTACGGTACATGTGTGTACGTAGGTCCAGTGTGTGATGTACATGTCTGTACGGTACATGTGTGTACGTAGGTCCAGTGTGTGATGTACATGTCTGTACGGTACATGTGTGTACGTATACTCTTGAGGCAGGTACCCAAGCGGAGGTAGAGTCAGGGTAGCCATAACAGCAGGGGAGGAGAGGGACATGAAAAGAGACCTGCTGTTCGTCAGGCCTACAGGGGGACATTATCTCTCGCCTGAACTAGGAAGCTGAATACAGAGATCCTGGGGGTACTCTCCAAGCTGAGTATACCTTTATACAGAGCTCCTGGGGGGTACTATTCAAGCTGAGTACACTTACAGTATATAAAGAACTCCTGGGGGTACTACCAAGCTGAGTACACCTACAGTATATAAAGAACTCCTGGGGGTACTATCCATGCTGAGTACACCTACAGTATATAAAGAACTCCTGGGGGTACTATCTAAGCTGAGTACACCTACAGTAGATAAAGAACTCCTGGGGGTACTATCCATGCTGAGTACACCTACAGTATATAAAGAACTCCTGGGGGTACTATCTAAGCTGAGTACACTTACAGTAGATAAAGAACTCCTGGGGGTACTATCCATGCTGAGTACACCTACAGTATATAAAGAACTCCTGGGGGTACTATCTAAGCTGAGTACACCTACAGTATATAAAGAACTCCTGGGGGTACTATCTAAGCTGAGTACACCTACAGTATATAAAGAACTCCTGGGGGTACTATCTAAGCTGAGTACACCTACAGTATGTAAAGAACTCCTGGGGGTACTATCTAAGCTGAGTACACCTACAGTATATAAAGAACTCCTGGGGGTACTATCTAAGCTGAATATACCTAGAACTGAGCATCAGCAGGGATACATTCAGACTGCCAATTGGTTCATTCAGCATCTGCAGGGATCTCCATTGGTCCATTCATTGGTCCTGTCAACAACTGGACGTGTCCAAGTGTGGACGATCCACACAGGACAATAGCTGGATGCTTGATTGGTCTAAATGATGCTGCAGCCAGCGAAGCTTCCTACCATTTTATTGTGGAATATTTAGTTACAGAGCACATTATTGTGCAGGTATAGTACTGTCAGTACTTAGTGTATTCCTGTATGTATGGTGTTGTTTGAAAATATTTGCTGAAGATTGTTCATGCAGTTCGTCATGGATGCAATATTCTATGAAAGTGACCCATTGGGGACAAGCAATTTACAGCAGAGAAAGGGGTTTAGTTTAGAGGAACCATTTATATTGCCTGCTTGCTCTTTATTTTATTTTATTTTATTTTATCTTTATTTAAGCAGGGAATCATTTTCAGACCACGGTCTCTTTCGCTGATGAGCCCTGCATGAACAAATCAGTAAACAACAGTTACTGTGACACTCTGGCTCTGGGACTTTTGTATTTGAGCCAGGGTGTATTTTGTTTTGTTGGGTTTTGGTTTTGTATTTCTAGGTTTGCCTTTCTGTTGGTTGTATTTCTAGGTTTGGTCTATGACTCCCAATCGGAGGTAACGAGTGTCAGCTGTCGGCTCGTTATCTCTGATTGGGAGCCATATTTATTCTGAATGTTTTCCGGTGGGAATTGTGGGTTTTTGTTCTTTGTTCAGTCGGTGTACTGAGGACGTTACGGATCTTGTTTTGTTTTGTCGTTTATTCAACAATAAAGTCATGTTTCTTGGACACGCTGCGCCTTGGTCATACTTGGACGACATAGACCCTCGTGACAGAAAAACCCACCATCATAGGACCAAGCAGCGTGTCAAGCGGCAACGGGACCCTGCGCCTAAGGACTCATGGACGCCTATAAAGGATTCATGGACATGGGAGGAGATACTGGCTGGAAAGGGTCCTTGGGCACAACCGGGAGAGTATCGCCGCCCTCGTGAAGAGCTGGAGGCAGCTAAAGCCGAGAGGAGGCGGTATGAGGAGGCAGCACGGAGTCAAGGCTGGAAGCCCGTGGGTACTACCCAAAAATTTCTTGGGGGGGGGCTTAAAGGGAGTGTGGCGAAGTCAGGTAGGAGACCTGCGCCTACTCCCTGGACTTACCGTGGAGAGCGAGAGTACGGGCAGACACCGTGTTACGCAGTAGAGCGCATGGTGTCTCCTGTACGCAGGCATAGCCCGGTTCGGTACATCCCAGCTCCACGTATCGGCCGGGTTAGAGTGAGCGTTGAGCCAGATGTCATGAAGCCGGCCCAACGCATCCAGCTACCAGTGCGTCTTCTCGGGCCGGCGTACATGGCACCAGCCTTACGCATGGTGTTCCCGGTTCGCCCACAGAGGCCGGTGCGGGTTATTCCACCTCCCCGTACTGGTCGGGCGACGGGGAGCATCAACCCGGGTAAGGTTGGGCAGGCTCAGTGCTCAAGGGGGCCAGTAAGCCTGCACGGTCCGGTATTTCCGGCGCCACCTCCCCGCTCCAGCTCAGTACCACCAGTGCCTACACCACGCACCAAGCCTCCTGTGTGTTCCCCGAGTCCTGTGCGTCCTGTTGCTGCTCTCCGCACTAGGCCTTATGTGCGTCCCCAGGGTCCAGCATGCCCTGTTCCTTCTCCCCGCACTAGGCTTTATGTGCGTTCCCAGGGTCTAGCATACCCTGTTGCTTCTCCCCGCACTAGCCCTGAGATGCGTGTCCTCAGCCCGGTACCTCCAGTTCCGGCACCACGCACCAGGCCTACGGTGCGCCTCAGACGGCCAGAGTCTGCCGTCTGCCCAACGGGGCCTGAACTGCCCGTCTGCCCAAAGGCGCTTAAGCCGCCCGTCTGCCATGAGCCTTCAGAGCCGTCCGCCAGACCAGAGCCGCTAGAGCCTTCCGCCAGACAGGATCAGCCAGAGCCTTCCGCCAGACAGGATCAGCCAGAGCCTTCAGCCAGCCATGAGCAGCCAGATCCGTCGGCCAGCCATGAGCAGCCAGATCCGTCGGCCAGCCATGAGCAGCCAGATCCGTCGGCCAGCCATGAGCAGCCAGATCCGTCAGCCAGCCATGAGCAGCCAGATCCGTCAGCCAGCCATGAGCAGCCAGATCCGTCGGCCAGCCATGAGCAGCCAGATCCGTCAGCCAGCCATGAGCAGCCAGATCCGTCAGCCAGCCATGAGCAGCCAGATCCGTCAGCCTGCCATGAGCAGCCAGATCCTTCAGCCAGCCATGAGCAGCCAGATCCGTCGGCCAGCCATGAGCAGCCAGATCCGTCGGCCAGCCATGAGCAGCCAGATCCTTCAGCCAGCCATGAGCCGTCCAGCCAGGATCCGCCAGAGCCGTCCAGCCAGGACCCGCCAGAGCCAGCCAGCCAGGATCCGCCATTGAGTCCGGTGCTGTCCCTTAGCCCGGTGCTGTCCCTTAGCCCGGTGCTGCCCCTTAGTCCGGTACTGCCCCTTAGTCCGGTGCTGCCCCTTAGTCCGGTGCTGCCCTTTAGTCCGGTGCCGCCCCTTAATCCAGTGGGGTTTAGTTGGGGGGTGGTTATGTGGAGGAGGCTACGGAAGCGGATAGTGACTAAGGTGGGGTGGGGACCACGACCAGGGCCAGAACCGCCACCGTGGACAGACGCCCACCCAGACCCTCCCCTAGACGGTATGCTGGTGCGCCCGGAGTGCGCACCTTTAGGGGGGGGTACTGTGACACTCTGGCTCTGGGACTTTTGTATTTGAGCCAGGGTGTATTTTGTTTTGTTGGGTTTTGGTTTTGTATTTCTAGGTTTGCCTTTCTGTTGGTTGTATTTCTAGGTTTGGTCTATGACTCCCAATCGGAGGTAACGAGTGTCAGCTGTCGGCTCGTTATCTCTGATTGGGAGCCATATTTATTCTGAATGTTTTCCGGTGGGAATTGTGGGTTTTTGTTCTTTGTTCAGTCGGTGTACTGAGGACGTTACGGATCTTGTTTTGTTTTGTCGTTTATTCAACAATAAAGTCATGTTTCTTGGACACGCTGCGCCTTGGTCATACTTGGACGACATAGACCCTCGTGACAGTTACACTATACATATCTATATACACATCAATTACACTATACACACATCAATTACACTATAAATGAAAAGCAAACACAAAACAGGAAATGCAAAACACAATCATATGAAACAAAAACATTCTTCAGTAAAAAGGCCCTCTAACATCCACCTGAATTTCCCAAAAGGCACCAACTCCACCAACTTTATCACGTTTCAGGAGAAGACCCAGATGCAGACAGTGTTGAAGTAACAAAAGTTTATTACAAAAACCGAGGCAGGCAAACGGCAGGTCAGGGGCAGGCAGAGGTCAGTAATCCAGATCAGAGTCCAAAAGGTACAGAATGGCAGGCAGGATCAGGGTCAGGGCAGACAGAATGGTCAAAACCAGGAAAACTAGAAAACAGGAACTTGAGAAAGACATGAGCAAGGGGAAAACCGCTGGTAGGCTTGACGAAACAAAACGAACTGGCAACAGACAAACAGAGAACACAGGTATAAATACACTGGGGATGATGGGGAAGATGTGCGACACCTGGAGGGGGGTGGAGACAATCACAAAGACAGGTGAAACAGATCAGGGTGTGACAACTTTAATGAGTTTTGGAGATCATTCCACATGAGAGGCGCAAAAAAACTAAAAGCAGATTTCCCTAACTGGGTGGAGATTGAAGGGATCTCCAGGGTTAGCCATCCCTGAGTCCTGTCTGGTTAACTTACAGTGCATTCGGAAAGTATTCAGACCCCTTGACTTTTTCCACATTTTGTTACATTACATACTTATTCTAAAATTGATTAAATTAATGTTTTTCCTCATCAATCTACACACAATATCCCATAATGACAAAGCGGAAACAGGTTTTTATAATTTTTTGCAAATGTATATATATATATATATATATATATATATATATATATATATATATATATATATATATATATATATATATATATACGTATTTACATAAATATTCAGACCCTTTGCTATGAAACTGGAAATTGAGCTCAGGTGCATCCTGTTTCCATTGATCATCTTTGAGATGTTCTACAACTTGATTGGAGTCCACCTGTGGTAAATTCAGTTGATTGGACATGATTTGTCTGGTTAACTGATATGACTGAAGACGGTTTACATTTTTATACAACAGAAGTTTGGGAGGTCAATAATAAATGTAGTATTTTTTGCTTTCCCATAATTCATCTGTCTGTTATTTGTTTACCTCTGTGGCTTCCTACAACCCACACTGGCGAATAAGTGTCAAACGCCGCATTTAAGTGTTCTGGTTGGTCGATTGGTATTCCTGAGCGCTTGTCTCTTTGGCCGAGGCTTTTGTTTGCCCGTGGTGATTGGGGGGGGGGCTCTAGTTCATTTAAATGCAGCGAGGCAATGACGCCGGTGGCTCTTATTAGAAGAGCAAGTCCATGCCTAGCTCCTTAAGTGCAGTGTGTGTCTCTAACTCCATTTTCATTTGCGGCCATTATTGAATTTAGCCAGCGCTTCTCATTCTAACATGATTGCATTTTGTGTCACCTCTAAAAACAAAGTCCCTGAGGAGTTAGCCAGAGTTAGTGACAAGCATTGGCCGTATTGGCAAAGAAATTAGACAGGTGGAAGTAAAGTTTGAGATTGACACTTTGAGAGAGCATTGTGTTTTTTAAACCTGTTTTAAGGGTATCAGTGTGTTAGGTGTAAATTCAATTTGATTTAGATTGACTGGGTAAATTGTTTTCAGTTTACTTTATAGTGATACAGAGAGAGACACAGACACAGACAGACAGAGATGACAAGGCATTAATTTGGCCCTCCATCTGTCGAGACAGCTGAGAAAATAAAAGCATGCCACCCCCGCCCATCCTCCTTCCCTCCTCCCCTCCTTCCCTACTTTCAGCTCGCTGCCTTCACCACATCCCATAACCCTTTAATATGCGCCATTTTTCATCAGGATTCATTGCGAAACAATGTCATTTGAGATGGCAAAATTTAATCAGGGGCCTTAAAACACAATTATGGTTATCAGGGCGGACAGTGGGTGAGTGGGAGGGGGGGTAGACGGGGGGTTAGACGGGGGAGGCCTCCCCCACACTGTCTGCATGCCTTGTGCTCCTCTTCTATCTGTCATACTGAACAATATATATTCTGGCTGGCAGAGGCTACACTGGAGGGAGACAGATAGGAGGAGAAGAGGACTCGGGAGACCTCCCCTGTTTTCACTCTATTCTGTTTAGAGACAAATATGTCTACGCCGTCTCAAGCTGGAGACTTTCACAGCTTTTTAAATGGGTTTGGTTTAATGAAGAAAGCTTAGAATGAGATTTGCTATGTGGATTTCATTGCCCCCTGGCACAATCCCTAGAAGGGGGACTGGGAACATTTTACTGTTTTAAAGGTCATTTCCTGCAATTCTATGTATTTTGACCTTAGGCCTATGACCAGGGTGGAAAAATAACAAAAATGAAAACCACAGATCAGGTGCATTCAGGATGCTTTGAACATTAAATGAACAGTCAAGTTTCGACCACTTTGTTACTTTGAGAAGAAAAACATTATTATTATTATTTTATTTTTTTGGGGGGGTTGAAATGTAAAGTATGCTAATAAAAATGTTTAACATATTTTTTAGATGGTTTGACACTTTATTCAAACAGTCATGAAATGAGATAGGGAGACAGGCAAATGCTAGAAACAGTGGGACGGTTAGAAGCAGGGATTGATCCCTGTTCTCAGGTAGAAATCTGTATGTGACAAGTGCCAGTTATCACTACACAAATGATTTGATATTAATGGTTGATGTCAGAAGGTAACCAAATCATAGATTGCAATCTCCTTGTCCATAGACTGCTTTCAAGGTAAATTACATTTTGTAATCTCTTTAAAATAGGGCTGGAAGAAATCCCTGCTTGCTCTCCAGGAGGGTTAACCACCCCTCATCTATGTTTCCCAAGTGATGAGTGTTGGAAAATGTTCTTGTTATAACAATTAATTTCTCTAAATCACCCAACCTTCAAGAAAAATGTAATGAATATCAATATTCAGATGGTTTATGCCTACTAGTTGAATATCCCTGTCTTCATCTTACTGTACATAGACAAAATAGTATGCCTTTGTAAGTCCCCCTACCATCTCTGCCTAGCATGTGCACAATACAAAAATGTCAAAAACGTATTAAAAACTGTCCATGAATGACTGCAAAAATACATAGCCTCATATCATTCATTTTCAAGTAGGAATATCAGATTTCAAATATGTGATAACACGGGCAAAATTGGGAAGAAGTGGAATAATACAAGTGTGTTGAATACCAGTAGTGTTGTTGCTGACACATTAATTACCCTGTATTTTAGCCCATTGTTAAGAATGAGAATTGTTCCACTGATTAGAATAGTCTCCTGAGTGGCGCGGTGGTCTAAGGCACTGCATCGCAGTGCTAGCTGTGCCACTAGAGATCCTGGTTCGAATCCAGGCTCTGTCGCAGCCGGCTGCGACCGGGAGACTCATGGGCAGCGCACAGTTGTCCAGGGTAGGGGAGGGAATGGCCTGCAGGGATGTAGCTCAGTAGATAGAGCATGGCGTTTGGAACGCCAGGGTTGTGGATTCAATTCCCACGGGGGACCAGTATGAAAAAAAAATATATATGTATTCACTAACTGTAAGTTGCTCTGGATAAGAGCATCTGCTAAATGACTAAAATGTAAATGAAGTAAATAGATAATAAAATGTCCTGAAGACAATATTACATAAATCAGCCCCTACACCCTGACCAAATTATTTCTCTATTTTCTAGAATCAAACGTACACTTTTGGGTTCACAATCTGTTTGACAAAATGATTTTCATAGTTACAAATCAGACCACCCAATCAAACTTCCCTGCTAAAACACACAGTAGAGCTGTCTGCTGCCTTTTCGTTGTCACTGCCTAAATGCCAATCACCAAACGAGGGGACTAATTCAAGTGTGGATTAAATCCACTTTAGTACATGCTGACAAAAGGCTGCATTCTGCAATAGGGATGGGAGTAACAGCAACCTCATTTTGTTGACAACATTTGACATAAAACAGTGCTACCATGCTGCTCTTGTTACAGTTTTATAAAATCAGCGGAGAACGTTCTGTCTCTCAATTCAGCTCCACTCTAATCTTCAGGGGCATCTCTTTAAAAACATGCATCCAACGATAGAGGTTCCACTCGTGACGTTAAATTGCTCCGATTTCAAAAAAACTATTTGGAGCACAGTTGAAAACTTGACGCACTAATGGACTAATTAGAAGAATAAAAGCAGTCGTTTTCAATGCGTGAGATATAAGAGGTCAAGAGGTCGAGAGGCCGCGAGAGCGTGATAAGAGAGTCAAATGTCTCACGGCCAGCTGCCTGAGAGCTGGCAGTTCTGGACAGGTCATCCCGTCCCATAATGTTTACCTATTAAAGTGTCTTCAGGTGTGTTCTGCAGTGCTGTAATATGTCCACAATGTGTGTGGCTTAGGTCTTAGATTGATATCTGTCAATCAATCAGCTGTCAATTTTTGTCACTTATATGGCATAACCTTTTGGTGCTTTTCTGTTCTCTCCCAGTGTGGGAAATCATCGGCCATTTTGGATTGATATTCCTTCCTTTATGTCCACAGTAATCGGATTCAATTTATTCCGGCTATATTGTGGCCAGCTACATTATATTGTTAAATGGTTATTCATTGGATTGGATTGGAGTGGTTTTCAGTGAAGCTGTTACTTTCACATTAGCCTCAGCATTCTCTTTAGCTAAACATGCTAGGAAGTACAGAGTGGTTATCGATTAATGAGGCTAGTTTCCTTTGGGACTAGCTGCCTCCTATTTATTAATGAGACTAGTTTATTATGGGACTAGCTGCCTCCTGTTTATTAATGAGACTAGTTTATTATGGGACTAGCTGCCTCCTGTTTATTAATGAGACTAGTTTATTATGGGACTAGCTGCCTCCTGTTTATTAATGAGGCTAGTTTCCTTTGGGACTAGCTGCCTCCTGTTTATTAATGAGACTAGTTTATTATGGGACTAGCTGCCTCCTGTTTATTAATGAGACTAGTTTATTATGGGACTAGCTGCCTCCTGTTTATTAATGAGGCTAGTTTCCTTTGGGACTAGCTGCCTCCTGTTTATTAATGAGACTAGTTTATTATGGGACTAGCTGCCTCCTGTTTATTAATGAGACTAGTTTATTATGGGACTAGCTGCCTCCTGTTTATTAATGAGGCTAGTTTATTATGGGACTAGCTGCCTCCTGTTTATTAATGAGACTAGTTTATTATGGGACTAGCTGCCTCCTGTTTATTAATGAGACTAGTTTATTATGGGACTAGCTGCCTCATTCCTGCTATGCCTTGGCTACTGTACTTTCCAATTTCCACTTGGAATGAAGCACCATATTGAGCATGTATTCTAAGTAGCATGGTACTGTCATATTGAAATAGCCCTTTTTTTCACATAGCTGGATATTTTCTGGGTGCGTCCCAAATGGCGCCCTATTCCCTATATAATGCAGTACTTTTGACCAGAGTCCTCTGGGCTCTAAAGGGAATAGGGTAACATTAGGCTGATTTGATGCAGCCTCTCTGCCAAAGACTGTATCACGACTGAGTGTCATGTTTTATGCTGTAAATGTAAATGCACACTTCTCCCCTTTTAACTTCCTCCTCACATTGACAGATACAAA